>NC_050572.1:1280021-1352521 GCF_013265735.2 Oncorhynchus mykiss | reverse complement strand
TGGGTACTTTTTCCACCATTGGTCAGCTTACGTAGCAACTGCTGTCTATCAGGACTTCAATGGAGCTTTTGTGTCGGGCAGCTTAGATAAGAGTAAGGCTCTGCTGTGTCTATCTCACCCTAACCGTCTTCTGTGTCTAGCTGATGATGGAGAGATAGAGGAGGTATCAGTCAGACTCAGAAAGTGATGTCTCCATGCCTGAGACCTGAAGTACCTGTCCCCCCCCTTACATATACCCCTAACCCTAACCCTACACATAGAGGCTTGGAGGGAATACTGTAGCCCATAACTACTCTCATTCTATAGGATCTCATAGAGGCTTGGAGGGAATACTGTAGCCCAGAAATACTCTCATTCTATAGGATCTCAAGTGATGATTTGTCTTCTCTAATAGAGTATTGTGTGCTGTGCCTAGTTCAGGGTAAATTTACCTAGTTAGAGGGGAATCTACCCAGTTACGGGGGAATCTACCAAGTTCCAGGGGCCTCTACCTTGTTCCAGGTGAATCTACCCAGTTCCAAGGGAATCTACCAAGTTCCAGGGGCCTGTACCTTGTTCCAGGTGAATCTACCCAGTTCCAAGGGAATCTACCAAGTTCCAGGGGCCTGTACCTTGTTCCAGGTGAATCTACCCAGTTCCAAGGGATTCTACCAAGTTCCTGGGGCCTGTACCTTGTTCCAGGGGAATCTACCCAGTTCCAAGGGAATCTACCAAGTTCCAGGGGCCTGTACCTTGTTCCAGATGAATCTACCCAGTTCTAGGTGGATCTACACTACTGTTCAAAAGTTTGGGGTCACTTAGAAGTGTCCTTGTTTTTGTAAGAAAAGCACATTTTAGTCCATTAAAATAACATCAAATTGATCAGAAATACTGTGTAGACATTGTTAATATTGTAAATGACTATTGTAGCTGGAAACAACTGATTTTTATATTGTATTGGATAGAAAACACTCTAAAGTTTCCAAAACTGTTAAAACCTGTTGAGGATATGGCAGACATACGCCCCCTTTGGAGAGATTGGGTACCCCTAGTAAACTGGAAAAAAAATCTGTCAAAAATTGTTAATATATGCAAATATTATATTAATATAATTATTATTGGATAGAAAACACTCTAAAGATTCTAAAACCGTTGGAATTATGTCTGTAAGTATAGCAGAACTCACAGGGCAGGCATTCTTCCAAACTAGTTTTTGTGGCCATGAAAGTTGGAGCAACTTTGACGTCATGGCCCCCACCCTTCCCAACCAGCTATGATTCTGCGGACACTTTCTATCTCTTCCGCTAGATGTCCTCTTTCATTAGAGCTTCAAACCGTTCAAATCGCGCGAGAATTGACCCTATGGGAGTGAAATTAGTGCGTGCCACGAGAGAATAGGCTGTGCGTATGGGCGCGAATTGGTCACAGTCATTCCTTTGTTTCCAGCACTGAAGAGAAGGGCAGACGATGGGCGATTGAATTGAAGTTTGTTTTGCACGTCTAAAACATCATAAAGCTTGCTTCTGCACTTAGTTTGACCTGTTTAGTCGACATATAATGTGTAATTTTGAAGTTTTGATGCGCAACTTATCCGGACCAGAGGACGTTTTGGGTGCATTTCAGCTGATGTTATTAGCAGTAGCTAATACAAAGACGCAAGACTTGAAACCAAACGATGTATTGGGTAAGTATGAAGCCTTCCAGAACATTCTGAACGAAGACCATCGAAGGTAAGGGAATATTTATGCTTAAATCTGTGTTTCTGTTGACTCCAACATTACGTGGAAATGTAGCTTGGAACTGAGCGCTGTCTCACAATATGGAATAGTGTGCGATTTCTGTAACGTTAAAAATAAATCTAACACAGCGGTTGCATAAAGAAGCAGTGTATCTTTCTAACTATATGTAGAACATGTATATTTAGTCAAAGTTTATGATGTCTATTTTACGTTATCTTGCCGCGCTACATAGATTTCCTGCGGGCGTTTTTGAGTAATTTCTGAAGGTGAACTCACTGTAAATGGACATTTATGGATATAAATGGCATATTATTGAAAAAAAAAAAAATGTACTGTGTAATATGTCATATTACTGTCATCTGATGAAGATTTTCAAAAGGTTAGTGAGCGATTTATTTTTTAATCCTGCGTTTGTTGATTGCATGTTTTGGCTATTGAAATGAGCTGTGTCTGGTGGTGGTTTTACATATATATGTGCTATGTTTTCGCCGTAAAACATTTTAGAAATCTGACTTGCTAGCTAAATGAACAAGATGTTTATCTTTCATTTGAGCTATTGGACTTGTTAATGTGTGGAGGTTAAATATTTTTAAGAATATTTTTGCGTTCCATGCGCCACCGTTCCAGCTGCACGTGGGAGGGTTGATTCCCAATTGGGAACCAGTATCGTAGACAGGTTAAAATAATGTCTGTGAGTATAACATAACTGATATGGCAGGCAAAAACCCGAGGACACTCCCTCCAGAATTTTCTTTTTCAGCTCACCCCTGATTACTATGGCTGTCAATGGGAATATAAATGGAATACCTCCCAGATTGCAGCTCCTAGGGCTTCCACTAGATATCAACAGTCTTTAGAAAGAGTTTCAGGCTTGTTTTTTGAAAAATGAGCTAGAATTTGTAGTTTTAGTAAGTGACTCCCATTTTGTCTGTCGTGTTTGTTGCGTGTTCCGGTGAGGGCGTGTACTTTGTTATTTATCTCCGGTAATGGTCTCCGGTATTCTCCGTCTTAAATTTAATAGTTTATTTACATATTAGGGTACCTGAGGATTGATTTGGAATGTTGTTTGATATGTTTGGAAGAAGTTTATTGGTAACTTACGGGATTCATTTGTATGCATTTTTAACCTCTCTGATCTCCCAAACCCGGATCCGGTATCGTGACTACAGCCTCAAGCTCATTACCATAACGCAACGTTAACTATTCATGAAAATCGCAAATGAAATGAAATAAATATGCCATCTCGCAAGCTTAGCCTTTTGTAAACAACACTGTCATCTCAGATTTTCAAAATATGCTTCTCAACCATAGGAAAACAATAATTTGTGTAAAAGTAGCTAGCTAGCGTAGCATTTAGCGTTAGCATTAGCGTTAGCATCCAGCACGCAACATTTCAACAAAAACATAAAAGCCTTCAAATAAAATAATTTACCTTTGAAGAACTTCTGATGTTTTCAATGAGGATACTCTCAGTTAGATGGCAGATGCTCAGTTTTTCCAAAAAGATTCTTTGTGTATTAGAAATAGCTCCGTTTTATACATCACATTTGGCTACCAAAAAAACCCGAAAATTCAGTCCTCAAAACGCGAACTTTTTTCCAAATTAACTCCATAATATCGACTGAAAACATGGCAAACGTTGTTTAGAATCAATCATCAAGGTGTTTTTCACATATCTCTTCATTGATATATCGTTCTTGGACACATGGTTTCTCCCCTATATCAAATGGAAAAGTACAAGCAGCTGGCAATTGCGCACCGAATTCCACGCAGGACACCAGGCGGACACTTGGAAAATGTAGTCTCTTATGGTCAATCTTCCAATGATATGCCTACAAATACGTCACAATGCTGCTAAGACCTTGGGCGAACGACAGAAAGTGTAGGCTCATTCCTTGCGCAATCACAGCCATATAAGGAGACAATGGAAAACAGAGCTTCAGAAATTCTGCTAATTTCCTGGTTGATGCATCATCTTGGTTTCGCCTGTAGAATGAGTTCTGGGGCACTTACAGCCAAAATCTTTGCAGATTCTGAAACGTCAGAGTGTTTTCTTTCCAAAACTGTCAAGAATATGCATAGTCGAGCATATTTTCGTGACAAAATATCGCGCTTAAAACGGGAACGTTTTTTATCCAAAAATGAAATAGCGCCCCTAGAGATCTAACAGGTTAACGAGGGAAACCAGTGGATTACTGAGTCAAGCGTGCCAATGAAACATACTTTTTTTGTGATATGAAGAAGGACTTTATCGAACAAAAGGACCATTTGTTATGTAGTTGGGACCCTTGTGATTGCAACCAGATGAAGATCTTCAAAAGTGAGTGATTTATTTTATCGCTATTGCTGACTTTCGTGAAGCCTTTTTGAAATCTGACAAAGCGGCAGGATTAACAAGAAGTTAAGCTTTTAAATGATGTATGACACCTGTATTTTCATGAATGTTTAATATTAAGATTTTTGTAATTTGAATTTCGCGCTCTGCAATTTCACCGGATGTTGGCCAGGTGGGACGCTAGAAGTTAATATTTTAGTTTTATTGGCCAGTCTGAGATATGGCTTTTTCAACAACAGAGTAAATTAAAATCCCTGATGTCTCTCAAGAAGGAGATCATCATCCTGAGCTCGTCTACTTTATTATCCAGAGACTGAACATTAGCGAGTAATATACTCGGAAGCGGTGGATGGCATGCACGCCTCCTGAGTTGGACTAGAAGTCCACTCTGAATACATCTTCTTCGCCAGCGTTGGTTTGGAGCTGGAATAAGTTTCATTGCCCTGGGGGGTACGAACAAAGGATCCAATTCAGGAAAGTTGTATTCCTGGTCATATTGCTGGTGAGTTACCGCCGCTCTGATATCCCAACGTTTTTTCCGTCTGTAGGTAATAACACAAAAGATTTCCTTGGCTAATAATGTAAGAAGTAACACACAAAAAACTAAAATAGCTTAGGAGCAAGAAAGCAGAGGTGCCATATCTGTCATCACCATCTACCTAGTTCATGGGGAATCTTCCTAGTTTCAGATGGATGTACCCAGTTCAAGGCCAGGCAGCAGGCTATTAGCCAGCCTGCCAGCTTAGTGGAGTCTGCCACTAGCACAGTCAGTGTAGTCATCTCAGCTATCCTCATTGAGACCGTGTCTGTGCCTCGATCTAGGCAGGGCAAAACTAAACATTGCGATATTCACCTAAGCAATCTCACTGGAGTGAAGACCTTCTACATTCCTGTCAGTATTGAAAGAGATTGTGATATCTCAAAATAGGGCTACTTACTGTTAGATCCCTCACTTCCAAGGCAGTCATGGTCAATGGACTAATCACTGATCATAATCTTGATGTGATTGGCTTGACTGAAGCATGGCTCAAGCTTGATGAATTTACTCTGTTACATGAGGACTCTCCTCCTGGTTACACTATTGACCATATCCCCCGCACATCCCACAAAGGTGGAGGTGTTGCTAACTACAGCAAATGTCAATAATAAAATAGAAATGACTGTGTTTTCATCTTTTGAGCTGCTAGTCATGAAATCTATGCAGCATACTCAATCGCTTTTTTTAGTTACTGTATACAAGCCTTCTGGGCCATATACAGTGTTCCTCACTGAGTTCCCTGAATTCCTATCAGACCTTGTAGTCACGGTAGATAATATTCACATTTTTGGTGACTTCAGTATTCAAAAAGTCCACATACCCACTCCAAAGGCTTTCGGAGCCATCATCGACTCAGTGGGTTATGTCCAACATGTCTCCGGATGTACTCACTGCCACAGTCATACCCTGGATCTAGTTTTGTCACATAGAATAGATATTGTGGATCTAAATGTTTTTCCTCATAATCCTGGACTATTGGACCACCATTTTAGTACGTTTCCAATCACAACAAATAATCTGCTCAGATCCCAACCACGTATACTCCCTCTCTGGTGCTTGAGGACACCAGTCTCATTATTATTACGCACACCTGTCACCATTGTTACAGGCACCAGCGTCTCATCAGACTCACCTTCCTGATTACCTTCCCTATAACTGTCACTCCCTTTGGTTCTTTTCTTAGGCGTTATTGGCTCTGTTTCGGTTTCATGTCTGTATGCTTTCGTGTTTCTTGTTTTGTCCATGTTCATTTATTTATTATTGAATTATTCACTCCCTGTACTTGCTTCCCGACTCCCAGCGTACATGTTACAGAATAACGCCTCACCAAAGGGGAGCATGAGTTGAGTTTGAGTTTATTTTTTATTTTTACAAATGTGTTACTTTTAAACTCGGACAAAACAGAGATGCTAGTTCTAGGTCTCAAGAAAGAAAGAAATCTGTTTTTTTTCCATCTTCGTAAAATTGCAGATTGTCACTTCTAGATTAGCCTACTGCAATGCTCTACTATCCGGCTACAAAGCACTAAATACATTTCAGTTAGTGCTAAACACGGCTGCTAGAATCTTGACTAGAACCCAACAATTTGGTTATATTACTATAGTGCTAGCCTCTCTACACTGACGTTTGAACATCTTGAAGAACAATCTGGCCTTAAATGGCCATATACTCATATAATCTCCACCTGGTTGGCCCTGTCCGGCGGTATAGTTCTCTCTCTCTCTTTCTCTTCTCTCTGAGGACCTGAGCTCTGGGACCATGCCTCAGGACTACCTGGCCGATTACTCTGCTGTCTTTAACTCTGAATGATCGGCTATGAAAATCCAACTGACATTTACTCCTGAGGTGCTGACCTGTTGCACCCTCTACAACCACTGAGATTATTATTATCTGACGCTGCTGGTCATCTATGAACATCTTGGCCATGTACTGTTATAATCTCCACCCAGCACAGCCAGAAGAGGACTCGCCACCCCTCAGAGCCTGGTTCCTCTCTAGGTTTCTACCTAAAATCCTGCCTTTCTAGGGAGTTTTTCCTAGCCACCGTGCTTCTGCACCTGCATTGCTTGCTGTTTGGGGTTTTAGGCTGTGTTTCTGTAAAGCACTTTGTGACATCTGCTGATGTAAAAGGACGTCATAAATACATTTGATTGATTCCTGGTTCCCGATGGATCTATAGACTCCCGATGGATCTATCCACAAAGTTCACGATGGATCTACCCAGCCCCAGGTGGATCTACCCAGTTCAAGGTGGATCTAAACAGTCCCAGGTGGATCTACCCAGTCCCAGGTGGATCTACCCAGTTTCAGGTGGATCTAAACAGTCCCAGGTGGATCTACCCAGTTCCAGGTGGATCTAAACAGTCCCAGGTGGATCTACCCAGTCCCAGGTGGATCTACCCAGTTCCAGGTGGAACTAAACAGTCCCAGGTGGATCTACCCAGTTCCAGATGGATCTAAACAGTCCCAGGTGGATCTACCCAGTTCCAGGTGGATCTACCCCGTTCCAGGTGGATCTAAACAGTCCCAGGTGGATCTACCCAGTTCCAGGTGGATCTAAACAGTCCCAGGTAGATCTACCCAGTTCCAGGTGGATCTACCCAGTTCCAGGTGGATCTACCCAGTCCCAGGTGGATCTAAACAATCCCAGGTGGATCTACCCAGTTCCAGGTGGATCTAAACAGTTCCAGGCGGATCTAAACAGTCCCAGGTAGATCTACCCAGTTCCAGGTGGATCTACCCAGTTCCAGGTGGATCTAAACAGTCCCAGGTGGATCTACCCAGTTCCAGGTGGATCTAAACAGTCCCAGGTAGATCTACCCAGTTCCAGGTGGATCTACCCAGTCCCAGGTGGATCTAAACAGTCCCAGGTGGATCTACACAGTTCCAGGTGGATCTACCCAGTTCCAGGTGGATCTAAACAGTCCCAGGTGGATCTACCCAGTTCCAGGTGGATCTAAACAGTCCCAGGTGGATCTACCCAGTTCCAGGTGGATCTACCCCATTCCAGGTGGATCTAAACAGTCCCAAGTGGATCTACCCAGTTCCAGGTGGATCTAAACAGTCCCAGGTAGATCTACCCAGTTCCAGGTGGATCTACCCAGTCCCAGGTGGATCTAAACAGTCCCAGGTGGATCTACCCAGTTCCAGGTGGATCTAAACAGTTCCAGGTGGATCTAAACAGTCCCAGATAGATCTACCCAGTTCCAGGTGGATCTACCCAGTTCCAGGTGGATCTAAACAGTCCCAGGTGGATCTACCCAGTTCCAGGTGGATCTAAACAGTCCCAGGTAGATCTACCCAGTTCCAGGTGGATCTACCCAGTTCCAGGTGGATCTACCCAGTCCCAGGTGGATCTACCCAGTCCCAGGTGGATCTAAACAGTCCCAGGTAGATCTACCCAGTTCCAGGTGGATCTACCCAGTTCCAGGTGGATCTAAACAGTCCCAGGTGGATCTACCCAGTTCCAGGTGGATCTAAACAGTCCCAGGTAGATCTACCCAGTTCCAGGTGGATCTACCCAGTTCCAGGTGGATCTACCCAGTCCCAGGTGGATCTAAACAGTCCCAGGTGGATCTAAACAGTCCCAGGTAGATCTACCCAGTTCCAGGTGGATCTACCCAGTTCCAGGTGGATCTACCCAGTCCCAGGTGGATGTAAACAGTCCCAGGTGGATCTACCCAGTTCCAGGTGGATCTAAACAGTTCCAGGTGGATCTACCCAGTTCCAGGTGGATTGCCATCAGCCTGCTTTTATCACAGGGAAAGCTAACTAACTGACTGACCGGCTGCCAGATTCCTAGATTTTTCAAAGCTGATGTCAAAGAGCTCTGACTCAGAGCTCTGACCAAATTAACAAGAAGATAAAACTAATGAACCCAACTGGAGAATGGGATTATGTTTAGTGATCAACTTAAAATAGCAGCCCTGGACAGGGGTGACGTAAGAGGCATGTGAAGAGCATTGACATGGCCTGTGGTGGGCAGCAGGCCCAGACCACACCACAACACCATAGGGGTAGTCTAGTGCCACAGTAACACCATAATAGTAGTCATTACCCACAGTAACACCATAGGGGTAGTCTATACCCACAGTAACACCATAATAGTAGTCAATACCCACAGTAACAACCATATGGGTAGTCTAGTCCCACAGTAACACCATAGGGGTAGTCCATACCCACAGTAACACCATAATAGTAGTCAATACCCACAGTAACAACCATAGGGGTAGTTTATACCCACAGTAACACCACAGGGATAGTCTAGTCCCAAAGTAACACCATAATAGTAGTCTATACCCACAGTAGCACCATAGTGGTAGTCTAGTCCCACAGTAACACCATAATAGTAGTCTATATCGACAGTAACACCATAATAGTAGTCTATACCCACAGTAACACAACAGGGGTAGTCTAGTCCCACAGTAACACCATAGTGGTAGTCTAGTCCCAAAGTAACACCATAATAGTAGTCTATATCGACAGTAACACCATAATAGTAGTCTATACCCACAGTAACACAACAGGGGTAGTCTAGTCCCACAGTAACACCATAGTGGTAGTCTAGTCCCAAAGTAACACCATAATAGTAGTCTATATCGACAGTAACACCATAATAGTAGTCTATACCCACAGTAACACAATAGGGGTTGTCTAGTCCCACAGTAACACCATAGGTGTAGTCTAGTCCCACAGTAACACCATAGGGGTTGTCTAGTCCCACAGTAACACCATAATAGTAGTCTATACCCACAGTAACACATAGGGGTAGTCTATACCCACCATAACAACCATAGAGGTAGTCTAGTCCCACAGTAACACCATAGGGGTAGTCTAGTCCCACAGTAACACCATAGTGGAAGTCTAGTCCCACAGTAACACCATAATAGTAGTCTTGTCATGTATTGTCATGTTGTGTCTTGTTTCTGTCCTTTCCCTTCACCCTGTCTCCCTCTGCTGGTTGTTATTAGGTTACCTTTTCTCCCCCTCTTTCCCCCAGCTGTTCCTTGTCTCCTCCTAACTACCTCGTCACCCCTTTTCCCACCTGTTCCCTTTTTCCCTCTGATTAGTCCTCTATATCTCTCTCTGTTTTTGTTTCTGTCTTTGTCGGATTCTTGTTTGTGTTATTCATGCCTGAACCAGACTATCGTCATGTTTGCTGCAACCTTGTCCTGTCCTGTCGGAATCTGCCGGTCCATCTGAGCCTACCTATGTTTTGTCATTAAAGAAGCTCTGTTTACGTTAATTCGCTTTTGGGTCCTCATTCACGCACCGTAACAGAAGAATCCGACCAAGAATGGACCCAGCGACTTCGGACCCTCTCCACTCAGCCGTCGAGATCCAGGGAGCGATGCTAGGCAGACACGAGCAGGAATTGTCTGCTGCTCGACATGCCGTTGAGACCCTGGCCACCCAAGTCTCCAACCTCACAGAACAGGTTCACCATCTCCGCCTCGATCCACCGGCCACTTCCAGGGCTTTCGAATCTCCGGAGCCCAGAATCAATAACCCGCCGTGTTACTCTGGGGAGCCCACTGAATGCCGCTCGTTCCTCACCCAGTGTGATATTGTGTTTTCTCTCCAGCCCAACACTTACTCCAGGAGCACTGCTCGTGTCGCCTACGTCATATCTCTCCTTATTGGACGGGCTCGTGAGTGGGGCACGGCAATCTGGGAGGCAAGGGCTGAGTGTACTAACCAGTATCAGGACTTTAAGGAGGAGATGATACGGGTTTTTGATCGATCTGTTTTTGGGGAGGAGGCTTCCAGGGTCCTGCCTTCCCTATGTCAAGGTAATCGATCCATAACAGACTACTCTATTGAGTTTCGCACTCTTGCTGCCTCCAGTGGCTGGAACGAGCCGGCTTTGCTCGCTCGTATTTTGGAGGGTCTCCGCGCAGAGGTAAAGGATGAGATTCTCTCCCGGGAGGTTCCTTCCAGCGTGGATTCCTTGATTGAACTCGCTATTCGCATTGAGCGACGGGTTGATCTTCGTCACCGAGCTCGTGGAAAGGAGCTCGCGTTCTCCGTTGCCCCCCTCTCCGCATCACTACCATCTTCCTCTGCCGGCTCGGGTGCTGAGCCTATGCAGCTGGGAGGTATCCGCATCTCGACTAAGGAGAGGGAACGGAGAATCACCAACCGCCTCTGTCTCTATTGCGGTTCTGCTGGTCATTTTGTCACTTCATGTCCAGTAAAAGCCAGAGCTCATCAGTAAGCGGAGGGCTACTGGTGAGCGCTACTACTCCTGTCTCTCCTTCAAGATCCTGCACTACCTTGTCGGTCCATCTACGCTGGACCGGTTCGTCAGCTTCCTGCAGTGCCTTAATAGACTCTGGGGCGGAGGGCTGTTTTATGGACGAGACCTGGGCTCGGGAACATGACATTCCTCTCAGACAGTTAAGGGAGTCCACGGCCTTGTTCGCCCTGGATGGTAGTCCTCTCCCCAGGATTCAGCGTGAGACGCTACCTTTAACCCTCACTGTTTCTGGTAATCATAGCGAAACCATTTCTTTTTTAATTTTTCGTTCACCTTTTACACCTGTTGTTTTGGGCCATCCCTGGCTAGTTTGTCATAATCCTTCCATTAATTGGTCTAGTAATTCTATTCTCTCCTGGAACGTCTCTTGTCATGTGAAATGTTTAATGTCTGCTATCCCTCCTGTTTCCTCTGTCTCTTCTTCACAGGAGGAGCCTGGTGATTTGACAGGGGTGCCGGAGGAATATCACGATCTGCGCACGGTGTTCAGTCGGTCCAGGGCCACCTCTCTTCCTCCACACCGGTCGTATGATTGTAGTATTGATCTCCTTCCGGGAACCACTCCCCCCCGGGGTAGACTATACTCTCTGTCGGCTCCCGAACGTAAGGCTCTCGAAGATTATTTGTCTGTAGCTCTTGCCGCCGGTACCATAGTCCCCTCCTCCTCTCCCGCCGGAGCGGGGGTTTTTTTTGTTAAGAAGAAGGACGGGTCCCTGCGCCCCTGCATAGATTATCGAGGGCTGAATGACATAACAGTGAAGAATCGTTATCCGCTTCCTCTTATGTCTTCAGCCTTCGAGATCCTGCAGGGAGCCAGGTTTTTCACTAAGTTGGACCTTCGTAACGCTTACCATCTCGTGCGCATCAGGGAGGGGGACGAGTGGAAGACGGCGTTTAACACTCCGTTAGGGCACTTTGAATACCGGGTTCTTTCTTTCGGCCTCGCTAACGCTCCAGCTGTCTTTCAGGCATTAGTCAATGATGTCCTGAGAGACATGCTGAACATCTTTGTTTTCGTTTACCTTGACGAGATCCTGATTTTTTCACCGTCACTCCAGATTCATGTTCAGCACGTTCGACGTGTCCTCCAGCGCCTTTTAGAGAATTGTCTTTTTGTGAAGGCTGAGAAGTGCTCTTTTCATGCCTCCTCCGTCACATTTCTCGGTTCTGTTATTTCCGCTGAAGGCATTAAGATGGATCCCGCTAAGGTCCAAGCTGTCATTGATTGGCCCGTCCCTAGGTCGCGCGTCGAGCTGCAGCGCTTTCTCGGCTTCGCGAACTTCTATCGTCGTTTCATCCGTAATTTCGGTCAGGTGGCAGCCCCTCTCACAGCCCTTACTTCTGTCAAGACGTGCTTTAAGTGGTCCGTTTCCGCCCAGGGAGCTTTTGATCTCCTCAAGAATCGTTTTACATCCGCACCTATCCTTGTTACACCTGACGTCACTAGACAGTTCGTTGTCGAGGTTGACGCGTCAGAGGTGGGCGTGGGAGCCATTCTTTCTCAGCGCTCCCTCTCTGACGACAAGGTCCACCCTTGCGCGTATTTTTCTCATCGCCTGTCGCCGTCGGAACGTAACTATGATGTGGGAAACCGCGAACTGCTCGCCATCCGCTTAGCCCTAGGCGAATGGCGACAGTGGTTGGAGGGGGCGACCGTTCCTTTTGTCGTTTGGACTGACCATAGGAACCTTGAGTACATCCGTTCTGCCAAACGACTTAAGGCGCGCTGGGCGCTGTTTTTCGCTCGTTTCGAGTTCGTGATTTCTTATCGTCCGGGCTCTAAGAACACCAAGCCTGATGCTTTATCTCGTCTCTTCAGTTCTTCAGTAGCCTCCACTGACCCCGAGGGGATTCTCCCTGAGGGGCGTGTTGTCGGGTTGACTGTCTGGGGAATTGAGAGGCAGGTAAAGCAAGCACTCACTCAAACTCCGTCGCCGCGCGCTTGTCCTAGGAACCTTCTTTTCGTTCCCGTTCCTACTCGTCTGGCCGTTCTTCAGTGGGCTCACTCTGCCAAGTTAGCCGGCCACCCTGGCGTTCGGGGTACGCTTGCTTCCATTCGCCAGCGTTTTTGGTGGCCCACCCGGGAGCATGACACGCGTCGCTTCGTGGCTGCTTGTTCGGTCTGCTCGCAGACTAAGTCCGGTAACTCCCCTCCTGCCGGCCGTCTCAGGCCGCTTCCCATTCCCTCTCGACCGTGGTCTCACATCGCCTTAGATTTTGTCACCGGACTGCCTTCGTCAGCGGGGAAGACTGTTATTCTTACGGTTGTCGACAGGTTCTCTAAGGCGGCTCATTTTATTCCCCTTGCTAAGCTTCCTTCTGCTAAAGAGACGGCACAAATCATCATCGAGAATGTTTTCAGAATTCATGGCCTTCCGTCAGACGTCGTTTCGGACAGAGGTCCGCAATTCACGTCTCAATTTTGGAGGGAGTTTTGCCGTTTGATTGGGGCTTCCGTCAGTCTCTCTTCCGGCTTTCACCCCCAGTCTAACGGTCAAGCAGAACGGGCCAATCAGACTATTGGTCGCATCTTACGCAGTCTTTCTTTTCGCAACCCTGCATCTTGGTCAGAACATCTCCCCTGGGCAGAATACGCCCACAACTCGCTTCCTTCGTCTGCGACCGGGCTATCTCCTTTTCAGAGTAGCCTCGGGTACCAGCCTCCGCTGTTCTCATCTCAGTTCGCCGAGTCCAGCGTCCCCTCCGCTCAGGCTTTTGTCCAACGTTGCGAGCGCACCTGGAAGAGGGTCAGGTCTGCACTTTGCTGTTATAGGGCGCAGACTGTGAGGGCTGCTAATAAGCGTAGAACTAAGAGTCCTAGATATTGTCGCGGTCAGAGAGTTTGGCTCTCCACTCAGAACCTTCCCCTTAAGACCGCTTCTCGCAAGTTGACCCCGCGGTTCATTGGTCCGTTCCGTATTTCTCAGATCATTAATCCTGTCGCAGTTCGACTTCTTCTTCCGCGATATCTTCGTCGCGTCCACCCGGTCTTCCATGTCTCCTGTATCAAGCCCGTTCTTTGCGCCCCCGCTCGTCTTCCCCCCCCCCCCCCCCCATCCTTGTCGAGGGCGCACCCATCTACAGGGTCCGTAGGATTTTGGACATGCGTCCTCGGGGCCGTGGTCATCAGTACCTAGTAGATTGGGAGGGGTACGGTCCTGAGGAGAGGAGTTGGGTTCCCTCTCGGGACGTGCTGGACCGTGCGCTGATCGAGGATTTCCTCCGTTGCCGCCAGGTTTCCTCCTCGAGTGCGCCAGGAGGCGCTCGGTGAGTGGGGGGGTACTGTCATGTATTGTCATGTTGTGTCTTGTTTCTGTCCTTTCCCTTCACCCTGTCTCCCTCTGCTGGTTGTTATTAGGTTACCTTTTCTCCCCCTCTTTCCCCCAGCTGTTCCTTGTCTCCTCCTAACTACCTCGTCACCCCTTTTCCCACCTGTTCCCTTTTTCCCTCTGATTAGTCCTCTATATCTCTCTCTGTTTTTGTTTCTGTCTTTGTCGGATTCTTGTTTGTGTTATTCATGCCTGAACCAGACTATCGTCATGTTTGCTGCAACCTTGTCCTGTCCTGTCGGAATCTGCCGGTCCATCTGAGCCTACCTATGTTTTGTCATTAAAGAAGCTCTGTTTACGTTAATTCGCTTTTGGGTCCTCATTCACGCACCGTAACAAGTCTATACCAACGGGAACACCATAGGGGTAGTCTATACCCACAGTAACACAACAGGGGTTGTCTAGTCCCACAGTAACACCATAGGGGTTGTCTAGTCCCTCAGTAACACCATGGGGTAGTCTAGTCCCACAGTATCACCATAGGGGTAGTCTAGTCCCACAGTAACACCATAGGGGTAGTCTAGTCCCACAGTAACACCATAGTGGAAGTCTAGTCCCTCAGTAACACCATAATAGTAGTCTATACCAACGGGAACACCATAGGGGTAGTCTATACCCACAGTAACACCATAATAGTAGTCAATACCCACAGTAACAACCATATGGGTAGTCTAGTCCCACAGTAACACCATAGGGGTTGTCTAGTCCCTCAGTATCACCATAGGGGTAGTCTAGTCCCACAGTAACACCATAGGGGTAGTCTAGTCCCACAGTAACACCATAGTGGAAGTCTAGTCCCACAGTAACACCATAATAGTAGTCTATACCAACGGGAACACCATAGGGGAAGTCTATACCCACAGTAACACCATAATAGTAGTCAATACCCACAGTAACAACCATATGGGTAGTCTAGTCCCACAGTAACACCATAAGGGTAGTCCATACCCACAGTAACACCATAATAGTAGTCAATACCCACAGTAACAACCATAGGGGTAGTTTATACCCACAGTAACACCACAGGGATAGTCTAGTCCCAAAGTAACACCATAATAGTAGTCTATACCCACAGTAGCACCATAGTGGTAGTCTAGTCCCACAGTAACACCATAATAGTAGTCTATACCCACAGTAACACCACAGGGGTAGTCTAGTCCCACAGTAACACCATAGTGGTAGTCTAGTCCCACAGTAACACCATACTAGTAGTCTATACCCACAGTAACACCATAGTGGTAGTCTAGTCCCATAGTAACACCATAATAGTAGTCTATACACACAGTAACACCATAGTGGTAGTCTAGTCCCAAAATAACACCATAATAGTAGTCTAGTCCCACAGTAACACCGTAATAGTAGTCTATACCTACAGTAACAGCATGAGGTAGTCTATACCCACAGTAACACCATAACAGTAGTCTAACCCACAGTAACACCATAACAGTAGTCTAACCCACAGTAACACCATAGGGGTAGGCTAGTCCAACAGTAACACAATAGAGGTAGTCTCTCAGTAACACCATAGAGTTAGTCTAGTCCCACAGTAACACAATAGGTGTAGTCTAGTCCCACAGTAACACCATAGGGGTTGTCTAGTCCCTCAGTAACACCATAGGGGTTGTCTAGTCCCACAGTAACACCATAGTGGTAGTCTAGTCTCACAGTAACACCATAATAGTAGTCTATACCCACAGTAACACCATAGGGGTAGTCTAGTCCCACAGTAACACCATAGGGGTAGTCTAGTCCCACAGTAACACCATAATAGTAGTCTATATCGACAGTAACACCATAATAGTAGTCTATACCCACAGTAACACCACAGGGGTAGTCTATACCCACAGTAACACCATAATAATAGTCTATACCCACAGTAACACCATAGGGGTAGTCTATACCCACAGTAACACCGTAGGGGTAGTTGAGTCCCACAGTAACACCATAATGGTAGTCTATACCCACAGTGACACCATAGGGGTAGTCTATACCCACAGTAACACCATAGGCATAGTCTATACCCAAAGTAGCACCATAGTGGTAGTCTAGTCCCACACTAACACCATAATATTAGTCTAGTCCCACAGTAACAACATAATAGTAGTCTATACCCACAGTAACACCATAGGGGTAGTCTATACCCACAATAAAACCATAATAGTAGTCTAGTCCCACACTAACACCATAATATTAGTCTAGTCCCACAGTAACAACATAATAGTAGTCTAGTCCCACAGTAACACCATAGGGGTAGTCTAGTCCCACACTAACACCATAATATTAGTCTAGTCCCACAATAACAACATAATAGTAGTCTATACCCACAGTAACACCATAGGGGTAGTCTATACCCACAGTAAAACCATAAGGGTAGTCTAGTCCCACAGTAACACCATAATAGTAGTCTATACCCACAGTAACACATAGGGGTAGTCTATACCCACAGTAACACCATAGGGGTAGTCTATACCCACAGTAACACCGTAGGGGTAGTCGAGTCCCACAGTAACACCATAATGGTAGTCTATACCCACAGTGACACCATAGGGGTAGTCTATACCCACAGTAACACCATAGGCATAGTCTATACCCAAAGTAGCACCATAGGGGTAGTCTAGTCCCACACTAACACCATAATATTAGTCTAGTCCCACAATAACAACATAATAGTAGTCTATACCCACAGTAACACCATAGGGGTAGTCTATACCCACAGTAAAACCATAAGGGTAGTCTAGTCCCACAGTAACACCATAATAGTAGTCTATACCCACAGTAACACATAGGGGTAGTCTATACCCACAGTAACACCATAGGGGTAGTCTAGTCCCACAGTAAAACCATAAGGGTAGTCTAGTCCCACAGTAACACCATAATAGTAGTCTATACCCACAGTAACACATAGGGGTAGTCTATACCCACAGTAAAACCATAAGGGTAGTCTAGTCCCACAGTAACACCATAATAGTAGTCTATACCCACAGTAACACCATAATAGTAGTCTATACCCACAGTAACACCATAGGGGTAGTCTATACCCTCAGTAAAACCATAAGGGTAGTCTAGTCCCACAGTCACACAATAGGTGTAGTCTAGTCCCACAGTAACACCATAGGGGTAGTCTAGTCCCACAGTAACACCATAGGGGTAGTCTAGTCCCTCAGTAACACCATAGGGGTAGTCTAGTCCCACAGTAACACCATAATAGTAGTCTATACCCACAGTAACACATAGGGGTAGTCTATACCCACCATAACAACCATAGAGGTAGTCTAGTCCCACAGTAACACCATAGGTGTAGTCTAGTCCCACAGTAACACCATAGGGGTAGTCTAGTCCCACAGTAACACCATAATAGTAGTCTATACCCAAAGTAGCACCATAGAGGTAGTCTAGTCCCACAGTAACACCATAGGTGTAGTCTAGTCCCACAGTAACACCATAGGTGTAGTCTAGTCCCACAGTAACACCATAGCTGTAGTCTAGTCCCACAGTAACACCATAGGTGTAGTCTAGTCCCACAGTAACACCATAGGTGTAGTCTAGTCCCACAGTAACACCATAGGTGTAGTCTAGTCCCACAGTAACACCATAGGGGTTGTCTAGTCCCTCAGTAACACCATAGAGGTAGTCTAGTCCCACAGTAACAACCATAGGGGTTGTCTAGTCCCACAGTAACACCATAGGTGTAGTCTAGTCCCACAGTAGCACCATAGAGGTAGTCTATACCCACAGTAACACCATAATAGTAGTCTATACCCAAAGTAGCACCATAGAGGTAGTCTAGTCCCACAGTAACACAATAGGGGTAGTCTAGTCCCACAGTAACACCATAGTGGTAGTCTAGTCCCTCAGTAACACCATAATAGTAGTCTATACCCACAGTAAAACCATAAGGGTAGTCTAGTCCCACAGTAACACCATAATAGTAGTCTATACTCTCAGTAACACCATAGAGGTAGTCTAGTCCCACAGTAACACCATAGGGGTAGTCTAGTCCCTCAGTAACACCATAATAGTAGTCTATACCCACAGTAAAACCATAAGGGTAGTCTAGTCCCACAGTAACACCATAATAGTAGTCTATACCCACAGTAACACATAGGGGTAGTCTATACCCACCATAACAACCATAGAGGTAGTCTAGTCCCTCAGTAACACCATAGAGGTAGTCTAACCCACAGTAACACCATAGGGGTAGGCTAGTCCAACAGTAACACAATAGAGGTAGTCTCTCAGTAACACCATAGAGTTAGTCTAGTCCCACAGTAACACAATAGGTGTAGTCTAGTCACACAGTAACACCATAGGGGTTGTCTAGTCCCTCAGTAACACCATAGGGGTTGTCTAGTCCCACAGTAACACCATAGTGGTAGTCTAGTCTCACAGTAACACCATAATAGTAGTCTATACCCACAGTAACACCATAAGGGTAGTCTAGTCCCACAGTAACACCATAGGGGTAGTCTAGTCCCACAGTAACACCATAATAGTAGTCTATATCGACAGTAACACCATAATAGTAGTCTATACCCACAGTAACACCACAGGGGTAGTCTATACCCACAGTAACACCATAATAATAGTCTATACCCACAGTAACACCATAGGGGTAGTCTATACCCACAGTAACACCGTAGGGGTAGTCGAGTCCCACAGTAACACCATAATGGTAGTCTATACCCACAGTGACACCATAGGGGTAGTCTATACCCACAGTAACACCATAGGCATAGTCTATACCCAAAGTAGCACCATAGTGGTAGTCTAGTCCCACACTAACACCATAATATTAGTCTAGTCCCACAGTAACAACATAATAGTAGTCTATACCCACAGTAACACCATAGGGGTAGTCTATACCCACAATAAAACCATAATAGTAGTCTAGTCCCACACTAACACCATAATATTAGTCTAGTCCCACAGTAACAACATAATAGTAGTCTAGTCCCACAGTAACACCATAGGGGTAGTCTAGTCCCACACTAACACCATAATATTAGTCTAGTCCCACAATAACAACATAATAGTAGTCTATACCCACAGTAACACCATAGGGGTAGTCTATACCCACAGTAAAACCATAAGGGTAGTCTAGTCCCACAGTAACACCATAATAGTAGTCTATACCCACAGTAACACATAGGGGTAGTCTATACCCACAGTAACACCATAGGGGTAGTCTATACCCACAGTAACACCGTAGGGGTAGTCGAGTCCCACAGTAACACCATAATGGTAGTCTATACCCACAGTGACACCATAGGGGTAGTCTATACCCACAGTAACACCATAGGCATAGTCTATACCCAAAGTAGCACCATAGGGGTAGTCTAGTCCCACACTAACACCATAATATTAGTCTAGTCCCACAATAACAACATAATAGTAGTCTATACCCACAGTAACACCATAGGGGTAGTCTATACCCACAGTAAAACCATAAGGGTAGTCTAGTCCCACAGTAACACCATAATAGTAGTCTATACCCACAGTAACACATAGGGGTAGTCTATACCCACAGTAACACCATAGGGGTAGTCTAGTCCCACAGTAAAACCATAAGGGTAGTCTAGTCCCACAGTAACACCATAATAGTAGTCTATACCCACAGTAACACATAGGGGTAGTCTATACCCACAGTAAAACCATAAGGGTAGTCTAGTCCCACAGTAACACCATAATAGTAGTCTATACCCACAGTAACACCATAATAGTAGTCTATACCCACAGTAACACCATAGGGGTAGTCTATACCCACAGTAAAACCATAAGGGTAGTCTAGTCCCACAGTAACACCATAATAGTAGTCTATACCCACAGTAACACCATAGGGGTAGTCTATACCCACAGTAAAACCATAAGGGTAGTCTAGTCCCACAGTCACACAATAGGTGTAGTCTAGTCCCACAGTAACACCATAGGGGTAGTCTAGTCCCAAAGTAGCACCATAGGGGTAGTCTAGTCCCACACTAACACCATAATATTAGTCTAGTCCCACAATAACAACATAATAGTAGTCTATACCCACAGTAACACCATAGGGGTAGTCTATACCCACAGTAACACCATAGGGGTAGTCTAGTCCCACAGTAAAACCATAAGGGTAGTCTAGTCCCACAGTAACACCATAATAGTAGTCTATACCCACAGTAACACATAGGGGTAGTCTATACCCACCATAACAACCATAGAGGTAGTCTAGTCCCACAGTAACACCATAGGTGTAGTCTAGTCCCACAGTAACACCATAGGGGTAGTCTAGTCCCACAGTAACACCATAATAGTAGTCTATACCCAAAGTAGCACCATAGAGGTAGTCTAGTCCCACAGTAACACCATAGGTGTAGTCTAGTCCCACAGTAACACCATAGGTGTAGTCTAGTCCCACAGTAACACCATAGCTGTAGTCTAGTCCCACAGTAACACCATAGGTGTAGTCTAGTCCCACAGTAACACCATAGGTGTAGTCTAGTCCCACAGTAACACCATAGGTGTAGTCTAGTCCCACAGTAACACCATAGGGGTTGTCTAGTCCCTCAGTAACACCATAGAGGTAGTCTAGTCCCACAGTAACAACCATAGGGGTTGTCTAGTCCCACAGTAACACCATAGGTGTAGTCTAGTCCCACAGTAGCACCATAGAGGTAGTCTATACCCACAGTAACACCATAATAGTAGTCTATACCCAAAGTAGCACCATAGAGGTAGTCTAGTCCCACAGTAACACAATAGGGGTAGTCTAGTCCCACAGTAACACCATAGTTGTAGTCTAGTCCCTCAGTAACACCATAATAGTAGTCTATACCCACAGTAAAACCATAAGGGTAGTCTAGTCCCACAGTAACACCATAATAGTAGTCTATACTCTCAGTAACACCATAGAGGTAGTCTAGTCCCACAGTAACACCATAGGGGTAGTCTAGTCCCTCAGTAACACCATAATAGTAGTCTATACCCACAGTAAAACCATAAGGGTAGTCTAGTCCCACAGTAACACCATAATAGTAGTCTATACCCACAGTAACACATAGGGGTAGTCTATACCCACCATAACAACCATAGAGGTAGTCTAGTCCCTCAGTAACACCATAGAGGTAGTCTATACCCACAGTAACACCATAGGGGTTGTCTAGTCCCTCAGTATCACCATAGGGGTAGTCTAGTCCCTCAGTAACACCATAGGGGTAGTCTAGTCCCACAGTAACACCATAGTGGAAGTCTAGTCCCACAGTAACACCATAATAGTAGTCTATACCCACAGTAACACCATAGGGGTAGTCTAGTAACACAGTAACACCATAGACTGATATACAGTGCCTTGCGAAAGTATTCGGCCCCCTTGAACTTTGCGACCTTTTGCCACATTTTAGGCTTCAAACGTAAAGATATAAAACTGTATTTTTTTGTGAAGAATCAACAACAAGTGGGACACAATCATTAAGTGGAACGACATTTATTGGATATTTCAAACTTTTTTAACAAATCAAAAACTGAAAAATTGGGCGTGCAAAATTATTCAGCCCCTTTACTTTCAGTGCAGCAAACTCTCTCCAGAAGTTCAGTGAGGATCTCTGAATGATCCAATGTTGACCTAAATGACTAATGATGATAAATACAATCCACCTGTGTGTAATCAAGTCTCCGTATAAATGCACCTGCACTGTGATAGTCTCAGAGGTCCGTTAAAAGCGCAGAGAGCATCATGAAGAACAAGGAACACACCAGGCAGGTCCGAGATACTGTTGTGAAGAAGTTTAAAGCCGGATTTGGATACGAAAAGATTTCCCAAGCTTTAAACATCCCAAGGAGCACTGTGCAAGCGATAATATTGAAATGGAAGGAGTATCAGACCACTGCAAATCTACCAAGACCTGGCCGTCCCTCTAAACTTTCAGCTCATACAAGGAGAAGACTGATCAGAGATGCAGCAAAGAGGCCCATGATCACTCTGGATGAACTGCAGAGATCTACAGCTGAGGTGGGAGACTCTGTCCATAGGACAACAATCAGTCGTATATTGCACAAATCTGGCCTTTATGGAAGAGTGGCAAGAAGAAAGCCATTTCTTAAAGATATCCATAAAAAGTGTCGTTTAAAGTTTGCCACAAGCCACCTGGGAGACACACCAAACGTGGAAGAAGGTGCTCTGGTCAGATAAAACCAAAATTGAACTTTTTGGCAACAATGCAAAACGTTATGTTTGGCGTAAAAGCAACACAGCTCATCACCCTGAACACACCATCACCACTGTCAAACATGGTGGTGGCAGCATGATGGTTTGGGCCTGCTTTTCTTCAGCAGGGACATGGAAGATGGTTAAAATTGATGGGAAGATGGATGGAGCCAAATACAGGACCATTCTGGAAGAAAACCTGATGGAGTCTGCAAAAGACCTGAGACTGGGACGGAGATTTGTCTTCCAACAAGACAATGATCCAAAACATAAAGCAAAATCTACAATGGAATGGTTCAAAAATAAACATATCCAGGTGTTAGAATGGCCAAGTCAAAGTCCAGACCTGAATCCAATCGAGAATCTGTGGAAAGAACTGAAAACTGCTGTTCACAAATGCTCTCCATCCAACCTCACTGAGCTCGAGCTGTTTTGCAAGGAGGAATGGGAAAAAATGTCAGTCTCTCGATGTGCAAAACTGATAGAGACATACCCTTACAGCTGTAATTGCAGCAAAAGGTGGCGCTACAAAGTATTAACTTAAGGGGGCTGAATAATTTTGCACGACCAATTTTTCAGTTTTTGATTTGTTAAAAAAGTTTGAAATATCCAATAAATGTCGTTCCACTTCATGATTGTGTCCCACTTGTTGTTGATTCTTCACAAAAAAATACAGTTTTATATCTTTATGTTTGAAGCCTGAAATGTGGCAAAAGGTCGCAAAGTTCAAGGGGGCCGAATACTTTCGCAAGGCACTGTAGCTGGTGTGATAATGAGTGGACAGCTAGAGCCAGACTGATATAGCTGGTGTGATCATGAGTGGACAGCTAGAGCCAGACTGATATAGCTGGTGTGATGATGAGTGGACAGCTAGAGAAGGAGACTATGTGACTAGACAGCCTTTATGGGGTTTCGCTCACTAAAAGCCTGATGGGTGATTATTCAAGGGCTAGGGTATTTACACACAGCTGTGTAAGGGATTCACTCATATGTAAACACAACTGCACAAGGATAGAATAGATAGGCATATAGAGACAGAGACAGAGAGAGAGACAGACAGGAAGACAGAGACAAACAGAGAGACAGACAGGAAGACAGAGAGACAGACAGGCAGCTAGACAGAGACAGACAGGCAGACAGACAGGCAGACAAACACAGACAGACAGACAGACAGACAGACAGACAGACACAGACAGATAGGCAGACAGACAGACAGACCTGTACGATCTCCAGCATCTCTGCCTTGCTGATGTATCCGTTCCCGTCCAGGTCGTACATGCTGAAGGCCCACTTCAGTTTTTGGTCCAGGCGGCCGCGAGACGTAACGCTCAGAGCAATTATGAACTCCCGGAAGTCTATGGTCCCGTCCCCGTTGGCGTCGAAGGTGCGGAAGACGTGCTCTGCGAACTTGGAGGCGTCTCCGTAAGGGAAGAAGTTACCATAGATCTTCTTAAACTCCTCCATGGAGAGGTTCCCGCTGGGGCAGTCCCTCAGGAAGCCCTTATACCACTCCTGGATCTCAGCTTCAGTGAAGTCTGTGCTCTCCAGCAGATCCTGCATCACCTCTGGGCGGAGTTTGCTGTTCTGCTTCCCCATTTGAGATGTTTTGGTGGTTTTAGCTGTGGAGGGAGAGGAAGGGGGTAGAGAGAGAGAGATGGAGGGAGAGGGTGATTAGTTGTCATTCAGCTTCTCGACTGAGCTTGTTCAATGGAAGCGAGGGAGAGAGAGAGAGAACAAGGGAGAGAGAGAAAGAGGGAGAAAGAGAGAGAAAGAGGGAGAGAGACAAGTAACTGATTTACACAGGTTTGTGTTGATACCTGAAAAAATAATTGGGCAATGTTCATATGGTCCCCTTTCAAACAGCTACATTTATTCACATTTTTGGCAGCATTTGCCTTTTATATAATCATTGCTTAGACGCAACTGAGCGAGAAACATTCACCTTTGACCCCATTGTTGTGATAATTGTCATGGTAACCTGATGTTACAGCAAGCTCTGAATTATTCTGACAGAAAGGCACTGCATTCATTTCTTCACATTCACAACAGTAAATTAACAGCTCGCCATGCTTGTAAAAAATGAGTAAATAACGACTTTGTATCCAATGCCATCCTATTCAGAGCTGGAGGAAGGATTGGGTGACCCTCCCACTGTTCATTCTGGACAGCGCTGTGGAGGATGGAGATACTGGGCTGCTGAACACTTTATCAACTGTTTTATACAGGGGAACATTAGGCCTGTACATTATACTTTGATATAAAGGTACAGGGGAACATTAGACCTCTACATTATACCTTGATATAAAGGTACAGGGGAACATTAGGCCTCATTACACCTTGATATAAAGGCACAGGGGGACATTAGACCTCTACATTAAACCTCGATATAAAGGTACAGGGGAACATTATACCTTGATATAAAGGTACAGGGGAACATTAGACCTCTACATTAGACCTTGATATATAAAGGTACTCGGGAACATTAGACCTGTATATTATACCTCGATATATAGTTACAGGGGAACATTATACCTTGATATGAAGGTACAGGGGAACATTAGACCTCTACATTATACCTTGATGTCAAGGTACAGGGGAACATTATACCTTGATATAAAGATACAGGGGAACATTAGGCCTCTACATTATACCTTGATATAAAGATACAGGGGAACATTAGACCTCTACATTAGACCTTGATATAAAGGTACAGGGGAACATTAGACCACTTTATACCTTGATATAAAGGTAGTGGGGAACATTAGACCTCTACATTAGACCTTGATATAAAGGTACAGGGGAACATTAGGCCTCTACATCAGACCTTGATATAAAGATACAGGGGAACATTAGGCCTCTACATCAGACCTTGATATAAAGATACAGGGGAACATTAGACCTCTACATCAGACCTTGATATAAAGGTACAGGGGAACATTATACCTTGATTTAAAGGTACAGGGGAACATTAGACCTCTACATTAGACCTTGATATATAAAGGTACAGGGGAACATTATAACACAACATTATACCTTGATATAAAGGTACAGGGGAACATTAGACCTCATTATACCTTGATATAAAGGTACAGGGGAACATTATAACACAACATTATACCTTGATATAAAGGTACAGGGGAACATTAGACCTCATTATACCTTGATATAAAGGTACAGGGGAACATTAGACCTCTACATTATACCTTGATATAAAGGTACAGGGGAACATTATACCTTGATTTAAAGGTACAGGGGAACATTAGACCTCTACATTAGACCTTGATATATAAAGGTACAGGGGAACATTATAACACAACATTATACCTTGATATAAAGGTAGTGGGGAACATTAGACCTCTACATTATACCTTGATATAAAGGTACAGGGGAACATTATAACACAACATTATACCTTGATATCAAGGTACAGGGGAACATTAGACATCTACATTATACCTTGATATAAAGGTACAGGGGAACATTATAACACAACATTATACCTTGATATAAAGGTAGTGGGGAACATTATACCTCTACATTATACCTTGATATAAAGGTACAGGGGAACATTAGGCCTCATTATACCTTGATATAAAGCTACAGGGGAACATTAGACCTCTGCATTATACCTTGATATAAAGGTAGAGGGGAACATAAGACCTCTGCATTATACCTTGATATAAAGGTACAGGGGAACATTATACCTTGATATAAAGGCACAGGGGGACATTATACCTTGATGTAAAGGTACAGGGGAACATTAGACCTCTAGATTATACCTTGATATAAAGGTACATGGAAACATTATGCCACTACATTAGACCTTGATATATAAAGGTACTCGGGAACATTAGACCTGTACATTATACCTCGATATAAAGTTACAGGGGAATATTATACCTCGATATAAAGGTACAGGGGAACGTTATACCTTGATATATAAAGGTACAGGGGAACATTATGACTCTAAATTGTACCTTGATATAAAGGTTCTGTGAAAAATTATACCTTGATATAAAGGTACAGGGGAACATTATGCCACTAAATTGTACCTTGATATAAAGGTACAGGGGAACATTAGACCTCGATATTATACCTTGATATAAAGGTACAGGGAACATTATACCTCTACATTATACCTTGATATCAAGGTACAGGGGAACATTATGCCACTAAATCGTACCTTGATATAAAGGTACAGGGGAACATTAGACCTTGATAGACAGGTAAAGGGGAACATTATACCTTTACATTATACCTTGATATAAAGGTACAGGGGAATATTATACCTTGATATAAAGGTACAGGGGAACATTATACCTTGATATAAAGGTACAGGGGAACATTATGCCTCTAAATTGTACCTTGATATAAAGGTACAGGGGAACATTAGACCTTGATAGACAGGTAAAGGGGAACATTATACGTCTACATTAGACCTTGATATAAAGGTACAGGGGAACATTAGACCTCTTTATTATACCTTGATATAAAGGTACAGGGGAACATTAGACCTCGTTATTTTACCTTGATATAAAGGTACAGGGGAACATTAGACCTCTACATTATACCTTGATATAAAGTGTACAGGGGAACATTAGACCTCTACATTATACCTCGATATAAAGGTACAGGGGAACATTATACCTTGATATAAAGGTACAGGGGAACATTATACCTTGATATAAATTTACAGGGGAACATTATGCCTCTAAATTGTACCTTGATAAAAAGGTACAGGGGAACATTAGACCTCGATATTATACCTTGATGTCAAGGTACAGGGGAACATTATACCTTGATAGACACGTAAAGGGGAACATTATACCTCTACATTATACCTTGATATAAAGGTACAAGGGAACATTAGACCTCTATATTGCACCTTGATATAAAGGTACAGAGGAACATTAGGCCTCATTATACCTTGATATAAAGGTACAGGGGAACATTAGACCTCATTATACCTTGATATAAAGGTACAGGGGAACATTAGACCTCTACATTATACCTTGATATGAAGGTACAGGGGAACATTATACCTTGATATAAAGGTACAGGGGAACATTAGACCTCTACATTATACCTTGATATGAAGGTACAGGGGAACATTAGGCCTTGATATAAAGGTACAGGGGAACATTATACCTTGATATAAAGGTACAGGGGAACATTATACCTTGATATGAAGGTACAGGGGAACATTAGGCCTTGACATAAAGGTACAGGGGAACATTAGACCTCTACATTATACCTTGATATAAACAAGATTAGGACAGACTACATGATAGCACCATGTGTAAATAGGGCTATATAGGGCTAAACTCACTACTCTTCACCAAACTGACATAAACAAACACACGTTTTTTGTAGCTGAACTTTGAACTTGACATCCACATTCACATCTCGTGGTTTTCCTCTGTGCAGCGATAAGTGCCTGCAGAATCAGATGCACATTGAACACTTCCTGCTCACTGCAACTGCTCTCAGGTTTCTGTGTCTTCTGGATTTGCACATAGATGCACCAGATAAACAGTCATGTCTCATCTAGAAACTCCTACTGTAGTCAATGTCTCCTCTGAAACTCCACACCAAAATGAATAAACATCATTGACCAGCTGATCTGACCACATATAGTTGAGCTGTTGTACAGGTGAGAAGTCTGTTAGTGAGATGATGTGCTGCTGAGCTTTACTGTTTTGAGACAGTGAGAGGCTGTTCTTGCAGGCTTAGGAGAGGGATAATGAGAGTATGAGATAGTAAGCTAATGTCATGTCAGGACATAGCATACAGCAGGTAGAAATAGATCAACAACAGATCTGTGTGTTCTAACTCCTGCCCTCTTCCGTGTGCATATCTCTCCTCTCACTGTGGAGTTGTCTGTTGCTAAAAAAGTCTAAACGGCCATTCAGAGCGTCCTTGGCATCAACATCAAAACATCCTGGTCTAAAAATCCAGATTCATCCAGTAGTGTTGTAAAGTTCAGAGAGCAGAAAGCAGATCCCATCCATGTCTTGACCTAAAAATAAAGTGGTCCTTCATGGGAAATGGACTGCCCTTGGCCCCCCCCCCCTGCCAATTAACAGCACCTCCCCATATAAGATGCTTATGTTTTAAAGAACGAGGCACAAGAGCTGCTCTGACTCAACCTGATAGAAGTCTAAGAGCTGTTCTGACTCATCCTGATAGAAGTCTAAGAGCTACTCTGACTGAACATGATAGAGGTCTAGGAGCTGCTCTGACTCAACCTGATAGAAGTCTAGGAGCTGCTCTGACTCAACCTGATAGAAGTCTAAGAGCTGCTCTGACTCAACCTGAAAGAAGTCTAAAAGCTAATCTGACTCAACCTGATAGAAGTCTAAAATTTGCTCTGACTCAATCTGGTAGAAGTCTAGGAGCTGCTCAGACTCAACCTGATAGAAGTCTAAGAGCTGCTCTGACTCAACCTGAAAGAAGTCTAAAAGCTGCTCTGACTCAACCTGATAGAAGTCTAAGAGCTGCTCTGAATCAACCTGATAGAAGTCTAGGAGCTGCTCTGACTCAATCCGGTAAAAGTCTAAAATCTGCTCTGACTCAACCTGATAGAAGTCTAGGAGCTGCTCTGACTCAACCTGATAGAAGTCTAAAAGCTGCTCTGACTCAATCTGGTAGAAGTCTAGGAGCTACTCTGACTCAACCTGATAGAAGTCTAGGAGCTACTCTGACCCAACCTGATAGAAGTCTAAAAGCTGCTCTGACTCAATCTGGTAGAAGTCTAAAAGCTGCTCTGACTCAACCTGATAGAAGTCTAGGAGCTACTCTGACTCAACCTGATAGAAGTCTAGGAGCTGCTCTGACTCAACCTGATAGAAGTCTAAGAGCTGCTCTGACTCAACCTGATAGAAGTCTAGGAGCTACTCTGAATCAACCTGATAGAAGTCTAGGAGCTACTCTTGACTCAACCTGATAGAAGTCTAGGAGCTGCTCTGACTCAACCTGATTGAAGTCTAAAAATTGCTCTGACTCAACCTGATAGATGTCTAGGGGCTGCTCTGACTCAACCTCATAGAAGTCTAGGAGCTGCTCTGACTCAACCTGATAGAAGTCTAAGAGCTACTCTGACTTAACCTGATAGAAGTCTAGGAGCTGCTCTGACTCAACCTGATAGAACTCTAGGAGCTGCTCTGACTCAACCTGATTGAAGTCTAGGAGCTGCTCTGACTCAACCTGATAGAAGTCTAAGAGCTGCTCTGACTCAACCTGATAGAAGTCTAGGAGCTGCTCTGACTCAACCTGATATATCTCTAAGAGCTGCTCTGACTCAACCTGATTGAAGTCTAAAAATTGTTCTGACTCAATCTGGTAGAAGTCTAGGGGCTGCTCTGACTCAACCTCATAGAAGTCTAAAAATTGCTCTGAGTCAATCTGGTAAAGGTCTAGGAGCTGCTCTGACTCAACATCATAGAAGTCTAGGAGCTACTCTGACTCAACCTGATAGAAGTCTAAGAGCTGCTCTGACCCAACATGACAGAAGTCTAAGAAGTGCTCTGACTCAACCTGATAGAAGTCTAAAAATGGTTCTGACTCAATCTGGTAGAAGTCTAAGAGCTGCTCTGACTCAACCTGATAGAAGTCTAGGAGCTGCTCTGACTCAACATGACTGAAGTCTAAGAGCTGCTCTGACTCAACCTGATAGAAGTCTAAAAATGGTTCTGACTCAATCTGGTAGAAGTCTAGGGGCTGCTCTGACTCAACCTCATAGAAGTCTAGGAGCTGCTCTGACTCAACCTGATAGAAGTCTAGGAGCTGCTCTGACTCAACCTGATAGAACTCTAAGAGCTGCTCTGACTCAACCTGATTGAAGTCTACAAATTGCTCTGACTCAAACTGATAGATGTCTAGGGGCTGCTCTGACTCAACCTCATAGAAGTCTAGGAGCTACTCTGACTCAACCTGATAGAAGTCTAGGAGCTGCTCTGACTCAACCTGATAGAAGTCTAAGAGCTACTCTGACTTAACCTGATAGAAGTCTAGGAGCTGCTCTGACTCAACCTGATAGAACTCTAGGAGCTGCTCTGACTCAACCTGATAGAAGTCTAGGACCTGCTGTGACTCAACCTGATAGAAGTCTAAGAGCTGCTCTGACTCAACCTGATAGAAGTCTAGGAGCTGCTCTGACTCAACCTGATAGAAGTCTAAGAGCTGCTCTGACTCAACCTGAAAGAAGTCTAAAAGCTAATCTGACTCAACCTGATAGAAGTCTAAAATTTGCTCTGACTCAATCTGGTAGAAGTCTAGGAGCTGCTCAGACTCAACCTGATAGAAGTCTAAGAGCTGCTCTGACTCAACCTGAAAGAAGTCTAAAAGCTGCTCTGACTCAACCTGATAGAAGTCTAAGAGCTGCTCTGAATCAACCTGATAGAAGTCTAGGAGCTGCTCTGACTCAATCCGGTAAAAGTCTAAAATCTGCTCTGACTCAACCTGATAGAAGTCTAGGAGCTGCTCTGACTCAACCTGATAGAAGTCTAAAAGCTGCTCTGACTCAATCTGGTAGAAGTCTAGGAGCTACTCTGACTCAACCTGATAGAAGTCTAGGAGCTACTCTGACCCAACCTGATAGAAGTCTAAAAGCTGCTCTGACTCAATCTGGTAGAAGTCTAAAAGCTGCTCTGACTCAACCTGATAGAAGTCTAGGAGCTACTCTGACTCAACCTGATAGAAGTCTAGGAGCTGCTCTGACTCAACCTGATAGAAGTCTAAGAGCTGCTCTGACTCAACCTGATAGAAGTCTAGGAGCTACTCTGAATCAACCTGATAGAAGTCTAGGAGCTACTCTTGACTCAACCTGATAGAAGTCTAGGAGCTGCTCTGACTCAACCTGATTGAAGTCTAAAAATTGCTCTGACTCAACCTGATAGATGTCTAGGGGCTGCTCTGACTCAACCTCATAGAAGTCTAGGAGCTGCTCTGACTCAACCTGATAGAAGTCTAAGAGCTACTCTGACTTAACCTGATAGAAGTCTAGGAGCTGCTCTGACTCAACCTGATAGAACTCTAGGAGCTGCTCTGACTCAACCTGATTGAAGTCTAGGAGCTGCTCTGACTCAACCTGATAGAAGTCTAAGAGCTGCTCTGACTCAACCTGATAGAAGTCTAGGAGCTGCTCTGACTCAACCTGATATATCTCTAAGAGCTGCTCTGACTCAACCTGATTGAAGTCTAAAAATTGTTCTGACTCAATCTGGTAGAAGTCTAGGGGCTGCTCTGACTCAACCTCATAGAAGTCTAAAAATTGCTCTGAGTCAATCTGGTAAAGGTCTAGGAGCTGCTCTGACTCAACATCATAGAAGTCTAGGAGCTACTCTGACTCAACCTGATAGAAGTCTAAGAGCTGCTCTGACCCAACATGACAGAAGTCTAAGAAGTGCTCTGACTCAACCTGATAGAAGTCTAAAAATGGTTCTGACTCAATCTGGTAGAAGTCTAAGAGCTGCTCTGACTCAACCTGATAGAAGTCTAGGAGCTGCTCTGACTCAACATGACTGAAGTCTAAGAGCTGCTCTGACTCAACCTGATAGAAGTCTAAAAATGGTTCTGACTCAATCTGGTAGAAGTCTAGGGGCTGCTCTGACTCAACCTCATAGAAGTCTAGGAGCTGCTCTGACTCAACCTGATAGAAGTCTAGGAGCTGCTCTGACTCAACCTGATAGAACTCTAAGAGCTGCTCTGACTCAACCTGATTGAAGTCTAAAAATTGCTCTGACTCAAACTGATAGATGTCTAGGGGCTGCTCTGACTCAACCTCATAGAAGTCTAGGAGCTACTCTGACTCAACCTGATAGAAGTCTAGGAGCTGCTCTGACTCAACCTGATAGAAGTCTAAGAGCTACTCTGACTTAACCTGATAGAAGTCTAGGAGCTGCTCTGACTCAACCTGATAGAACTCTAGGAGCTGCTCTGACTCAACCTGATAGAAGTCTAGGACCTGCTGTGACTCAACCTGATAGAAGTCTAAGAGCTGCTCTGACTCAACCTGATAGAAGTCTAGGAGCTGCTCTGACTCAACCTGAAAGAAGTCTAAGAGCTGCTCTGACTCAACCTGATAGAAGTCTAAAAATTGCTCTGACTCAATCTGGTAAAGGTCTAGGAGCTGCTCTGACTCAAACTCATAGAAGTCTAGGAGCTACTCTGACTCAACCTGATGGAAGTCTAAGAGCTACTCTGACTTAACCTGATAGAAGTCTAGGAGCTGCTCTGACTCAACCTGATAGAACTATGGGAGCTGCTCTGACTCAACCTGATAGAAGTCTAGGAGCTGCTGTGACTCAACCTGATAGAAGTCTAGGAGCTGCTCTGACTCAACCTGATAGAAGTCTAGGAGCTGCTCTGACTCAACCTGAAATAAGTCTAAGAGCTGCTCTGACTCAACCTGATAGCAGTCTAAAAATTGCTCTGACTCAATCTGGTAAAGGTCTAGGAGCTGCTCTGACTCAACATCATAGAAGTCTAGGAGCTGCTCTGACTCAACCTGATAGAAGTCTAAGAGCTGCTCTGACCCAACATGACAGAAGTCTAAGAGGTGCTCTGACTCAACCTGATAGAAGTCTAAAAATGGTTCTGACTCAATCTGGTAGAAGTCTAAGAGCTGCTCTGACTCAACCTGATAGAATTCTAGGAGCTGCTCTGACTCAACATGATAGAAGTCTAAGAGCTGTTCTAAATCAACCTGATAGAAGTCTAGGAGCTGCTCTGACTCAACATGACTGAAGTCTAAGAGCTGCTCTGACTCAACCTGATAGAAGTCTAGGAGCTGCTCTGACTCAACCTGATAGAAGTCTAAAAGCTGCTCTGACTCAACCTGATAGAAGTCTAAAAATTGTTCTGACTCAATCTGGTAGAAGTCTAGGGGCTGCTCTGACTCAAGCTGAAAGAAGTCTAAGAGCTGCTCTGACTCAACCTGATAGAAGTCAAAAAATTGCTCTGACTCAATCTGGTAAAGGTCTAGGAGCTGCTCTGACTCAACCTCATAGAAGTCTAGGAGCTACTCTGACTCAACCTGATTGAAGTCTAAAAATTGCTCTGACTCAACCTGATAGATGTCTAGGGGCTGCTCTGACTCAACCTCATAGAAGTCTAGGAGCTGCTCTGACTCAACCTGATAGAAGTCTAAGAGCTACTCTGACTTAACCTGATAGAAGTCTAGGAGCTGCTCTGACTCAACCTGATAGAACTCTAGGAGCTGCTCTGACTCAACCTGATTGAAGTCTAGGAGCTGCTCTGACTCAACCTGATAGAAGTCTAAGAGCTGCTCTGACTCAACCTGATAGAAGTCTAGGAGCTGCTCTGACTCAACCTGATATATCTCTAAGAGCTGCTCTGACTCAACCTGATTGAAGTCTAAAAATTGTTCTGACTCAATCTGGTAGAAGTCTAGGGGCTGCTCTGACTCAACCTCATAGAAGTCTAAAAATTGCTCTGAGTCAATCTGGTAAAGGTCTAGGAGCTGCTCTGACTCAACATCATAGAAGTCTAGGAGCTACTCTGACTCAACCTGATAGAAGTCTAAGAGCTGCTCTGACCCAACATGACAGAAGTCTAAGAAGTGCTCTGACTCAACCTGATAGAAGTCTAAAAATGGTTCTGACTCAATCTGGTAGAAGTCTAAGAGCTGCTCTGACTCAACCTGATAGAAGTCTAGGAGCTGCTCTGACTCAACATGACTGAAGTCTAAGAGCTGCTCTGACTCAACCTGATAGAAGTCTAAAAATGGTTCTGACTCAATCTGGTAGAAGTCTAGGGGCTGCTCTGCCTCAACCTCATAGAAGTCTAGGAGCTGCTCTGACTCAACCTGATAGAAGTCTAGGAGCTGCTCTGACTCAACCTGATAGAACTCTAAGAGCTGCTCTGACTCAACCTGATTGAAGTCTAAAAATTGCTCTGACTCAAACTGATAGATGTCTAGGGGCTGCTCTGACTCAACCTCATAGAAGTCTAGGAGCTACTCTGACTCAACCTGATAGAAGTCTAGGAGCTGCTCTGACTCAACCTGATAGAAGTCTAAGAGCTACTCTGACTTAACCTGATAGAAGTCTAGGAGCTGCTCTGACTCAACCTGATAGAACTCTAGGAGCTGCTCTGACTCAACCTGATAGAAGTCTAGGACCTGCTGTGACTCAACCTGATAGAAGTCTAAGAGCTGCTCTGACTCAACCTGATAGAAGTCTAGGAGCTGCTCTGACTCAACCTGAAAGAAGTCTAAGAGCTGCTCTGACTCAACCTGATAGAAGTCTAAAAATTGCTCTGACTCAATCTGGTAAAGGTCTAGGAGCTGCTCTGACTCAAACTCATAGAAGTCTAGGAGCTACTCTGACTCAACCTGATGGAAGTCTAAGAGCTACTCTGACTTAACCTGATAGAAGTCTAGGAGCTGCTCTGACTCAACCTGGTAGAACTATGGGAGCTGCTCTGACTCAACCTGATAGAAGTCTAGGAGCTGCTGTGACTCAACCTGATAGAAGTCTAGGAGCTGCTCTGACTCAACCTGATAGAAGTCTAGGAGCTGCTCTGACTCAACCTGAAATAAGTCTAAGAGCTGCTCTGACTCAACCTGATAGCAGTCTAAAAATTGCTCTGACTCAATCTGGTAAAGGTCTAGGAGCTGCTCTGACTCAACATCATAGAAGTCTAGGAGCTGCTCTGACTCAACCTGATAGAAGTCTAAGAGCTGCTCTGACCCAACATGACAGAAGTCTAAGAGGTGCTCTGACTCAACCTGATAGAAGTCTAAAAATGGTTCTGACTCAATCTGGTAGAAGTCTAAGAGCTGCTCTGACTCAACCTGATAGAATTCTAGGAGCTGCTCTGACTCAACATGATAGAAGTCTAAGAGCTGTTCTAAATCAACCTGATAGAAGTCTAAGAGCTGCTCTGACTCAACCTGATAGAAGTCTAGGAGCTGCTCTGACTCAACCTGATAGAAGTCTAAAAGCTGCTCTGACTCAACCTGATAGAAGTCTAAAAATTGTTCTGACTCAATCTGGTAGAAGTCTAGGGGCTGCTCTGACTCAAGCTGAAAGAAGTCAAAAAATTGCTCTGACTCAATCTGGTAAAGGTCTAGGAGCTGCTCTGACTCAACCTCATAGAAGTCTAGGAGCTACTCTGACTCAACCTGATAGAAGTCTAGGAGCTGCTCTGACTCAACTTGATAGAAGTCTAAGAGCTGCTCTGACCCAACATGACAGAAGTCTAAGAGGTGCTCTGACTCAACCTGATAGAAGTCTAAAAATGGTTCTGACTCAATCTGGTAGAAGTCTAAGAGCTGCTCTGACTCAACCTGATAGAAGTCTAGGAGCTGCTCTGACTCAACCTGATAGAACTCTAAGAGCTGCTCTGACTCAATCTGATTGAAGTCTAAAAGCTGCTTTGACTCAACCTGATAGAAGTCTAAGAGATGTTCTAAATCAACCTGATAGAAGTCTAAGAGCTGCTCTGACTCAACCTGATAGAACTCTAAGAGCTGCTCTGACTCAACCTGATTGAAGTCTAAAAATTGCTCTGACTCAAACTGATAGATGTCTAGGGGCTGCTCTGAATCAACCTCATAGAAGTCTAGGAGCTGCTCTGACTCAACCTGATAGAAGTCTAAGAGCTACTCTGACTTAACCTGATAGAAGTCTAGGAGCTGCTCTGACTAAACCTGATAGAACTCTAGGAGCTGCTCTGACTCAACCTGATATAAGTCTAGGAGCTGCTGTGACTCAACCTGATAGAAGTCTAAGAGCTGCTCTGACTCAACCTGATAGAAGTCTAGGAGCTGCTCTGACTCAACCTGATAGAAGTCTAGGAGCTGCTCTGACTCAACCTGATAGAACTCTAGGAGCTGCTCTGACTCAACCTGATAGAAGTCTAGGACCTGCTGTGACTCAACCTGATAGAAGTCTAGGAGCTGCTCTGACTCAACCTGATAGAAGTCTAAGAGCTACTCTGACTTAACCTGATAGAAGTCTAGGAGCTGCTCTGACTCAACCTGATAGAACTCTAGGAGCTGCTCTGACTCAACCTGATAGAAGTCTAGGACCTGCTGTGACTCAACCTGATAGAAGTCTAAGAGCTGCTCTGACTCAACCTGATAGAAGTCTAGGAGCTGCTCTGACTCAACCTGAAAGAAGTCTAAGAGCTGCTCTGACTCAACCTGATAGAAGTCTAAAAATTGCTCTGACTCAATCTGGTAAAGGTCTAGGAGCTGCTCTGACTCAAACTCATAGAAGTCTAGGAGCTACTCTGACTCAACCTGATGGAAGTCTAAGAGCTACTCTGACTTAACCTGATAGAAGTCTAGGAGCTGCTCTGACTCAACCTGATAGAACTATGGGAGCTGCTCTGACTCAACCTGATAGAAGTCTAGGAGCTGCTGTGACTCAACCTGATAGAAGTCTAGGAGCTGCTCTGACTCAACCTGATAGAAGTCTAGGAGCTGCTCTGACTCAACCTGAAATAAGTCTAAGAGCTGCTCTGACTCAACCTGATAGCAGTCTAAAAATTGCTCTGACTCAATCTGGTAAAGGTCTAGGAGCTGCTCTGACTCAACATCATAGAAGTCTAGGAGCTGCTCTGACTCAACCTGATAGAAGTCTAAGAGCTGCTCTGACCCAACATGACAGAAGTCTAAGAGGTGCTCTGACTCAACCTGATAGAAGTCTAAAAATGGTTCTGACTCAATCTGGTAGAAGTCTAAGAGCTGCTCTGACTCAACCTGATAGAATTCTAGGAGCTGCTCTGACTCAACATGATAGAAGTCTAAGAGCTGTTCTAAATCAACCTGATAGAAGTCTAAGAGCTGCTCTGACTCAACCTGATAGAAGTCTAGGAGCTGCTCTGACTCAACCTGATAGAAGTCTAAAAGCTGCTCTGACTCAACCTGATAGAAGTCTAAAAATTGTTCTGACTCAATCTGGTAGAAGTCTAGGGGCTGCTCTGACTCAAGCTGAAAGAAGTCAAAAAATTGCTCTGACTCAATCTGGTAAAGGTCTAGGAGCTGCTCTGACTCAACCTCATAGAAGTCTAGGAGCTACTCTGACTCAACCTGATAGAAGTCTAGGAGCTGCTCTGACTCAACTTGATAGAAGTCTAAGAGCTGCTCTGACCCAACATGACAGAAGTCTAAGAGGTGCTCTGACTCAACCTGATAGAAGTCTAAAAATGGTTCTGACTCAATCTGGTAGAAGTCTAAGAGCTGCTCTGACTCAACCTGATAGAAGTCTAGGAGCTGCTCTGACTCAACCTGATAGAACTCTAAGAGCTGCTCTGACTCAACCTGATTGAAGTCTAAAAGCTGCTTTGACTCAACCTGATAGAAGTCTAAGAGATGTTCTAAATCAACCTGATAGAAGTCTAAGAGCTGCTCTGACTCAACCTGATAGAACTCTAAGAGCTGCTCTGACTCAACCTGATTGAAGTCTAAAAATTGCTCTGACTCAAACTGATAGATGTCTAGGGGCTGCTCTGAATCAACCTCATAGAAGTCTAGGAGCTGCTCTGACTCAACCTGATAGAAGTCTAAGAGCTACTCTGACTTAACCTGATAGAAGTCTAGGAGCTGCTCTGACTAAACCTGATAGAACTCTAGGAGCTGCTCTGACTCAACCTGATATAAGTCTAGGAGCTGCTGTGACTCAACCTGATAGAAGTCTAAGAGCTGCTCTGACTCAACCTGATAGAAGTCTAGGAGCTGCTCTGACTCAACCTGATAGATGTCTAAATGCTGCTCTGACTCAACCTGATAGAAGTCAAAAAATTGTTCTGACTCAATCTCGTAGAAGTCTAGGGGCTGCTCTGACTCAACCTGATAGAAGTCTAGGAGCTACTCTGACTCAACCTGATAGAAGTCTAAAATTTGCTCTGACTCAATCTGGTAAAGGTCTAGGAGCTGCTCTGACTCAACCTGATAGAAGTCTAGGAGCTGCTCTGACTCAACCTCATAGAAGTCTAGGAGCTACTCTGACTCAACCTGATAGAAGTCTAGGAGCTGCTCTGACTCAACCTGATAGAAGTCTAAGAGCTGCTCTGACCCAACATGACAGAAGTCTAAGAGGTGCTCTGACTCAACCTGATAGAAGTCTAAGAGCTGCTCTGACTCAACCTGATAGAAGTCTAGGAGCTGCTCTGACTCAACCTGATAGAAGTCTAAAAGCTGCTCTGACTCAACCTGATAGAAGTCTAAAAATTGTTCTGACTAAATCTCGTAGAAGTCTAGGGGCTGCTCTGACTCAACCTCATAGAAGTCTAGGAGCTACTCTGACTCAACCTGATAGAAGTCTAGGAGCTGCTCTGACTCAACCTGATAGAACTCTAAGAGCTGCTCTGACTCAACCTGATTGAAGTCTAAAAATTGCTCTGACTCAAACTGATAGATGTCTAGGGGCTGCTCTGACTCAACCTCATAGAAGTCTAGGAGCTGCTCTGACTCAACCTGATAGAAGTCTAAAAGCTGCTCTGACTCAACCTGATAGAAGTCTAAAAATTGTTCTGACTAAATCTCGTAGAAGTCTAGGGGCTGCTCTGACTCAACCTCATAGAAGTCTAGGAGCTGCTGTGGCTCAACCTAATAGAAGTCTAAGAGCTGCTCTGACTCAACGTGATAGAAGTCTAGGAGCTGCTCTGACTCAACCTGATAGAAGTCTAAAAGCTGCTCTGACTCAACCTGATAGAAGTCTAAAAATTGTTCTGACTCAATCTCGTAGAAGTCTAGGGGCTGCTCTGACTCAACCTGATAGAAGTCTAGGAGCTACTCTGACTCAACCTGATAGAAGTCTAAAATTTGCTCTGACTCAATCTGGTAAAGGTCTAGGAGCTACTCTGACTCAACCTGATAGAAGTCTAGGAGCTGCTCTGACTCAACCTCATAGAAGTCTAGGAGCTACTCTGACTCAACCAGATAGAAGTCTAGGAGCTGCTCTGACTCAACCTGATAGAAGTCTAAGAGCTGCTCTGACCCAACATGACAGAAGTCTAAGAGGTGCTCTGACTCAACCTGATAGAAGTCTAAGAGCTGCTCTGACTCAACCTGATAGAAGTCTAGGAGCTGCTCTGACTCAACCTGATAGAAGTCTAAAAGCTGCTCTGACTCAACCTGATAGAAGTCTAAAAATTGTTCTGACTAAATCTCGTAGAAGTGTAGGGGCTGCTCTGACTCAACCTCATAGAAGTCTAGGAGCTACTCTGACTCAACCTGATAGAAGTCTAGGAGCTGCTCTGACTCAACCTGATAGAACTCTAAGAGCTGCTCTGACTCAACCTGATAGAACTCTAAGAGCTGCTCTGACTCAACCTGATTGAAGTCTAAAAATTGCTCTGACTCAAACTGATAGATGTCTAGGGGCTGCTCTGACTCAACCTCATAGAAGTCTAGGAGCTACTCTGACTCAACCTGATAGAACTCTAAGAGCTGCTCTGACTCAACCTGATAGAAGTCTAAAAATGGTTCTGACTCAATCTGGTAGAAGTCTAAGAGCTGCTCTGACTCAACCTGATAGAATTCTAGGAGCTGCTCTGACTCAACATGATAGAAGTCTAAGAGCTGTTCTAAATCAACCTGATAGAAGTCTAGGAGCTGCTCTGACTCAACCTGATAGAAGTCTAGGAGCTGCTCTGACTCAACCTGATAGAAGTCTAAAAGCTGCTCTGACTCAACCTGATAGAAGTCTAAAAATTGTTCTGACTCAATCTGGTAGAAGTCTAGGGGCTGCTCTGACTCAAGCTGAAAGAAGTCTAAGAGCTGCTCTGACTCAACCTGATAGAAGTCTAAAAATTGCTCTGACTCAATCTGGTAGAAGTCTAGGGGCTGCTCTGACTCAACCTCATAGAAGTCTAGGAGCTACTCTGACTCAACCTGATAGAAGTCTAGGAGCTGCTCTGACTCAAGCTGAAAGAAGTCTAAGAGCTGCTCTGACTCAACCGGATAGAAGTCTAAAAATTGCTCTGACTCAATCTGGTAAAGGTCTAGGAGCTGCTCTGACTCAACCTTATAGAAGTCTAGGAGCTACTCTGACTCAACCTGATAGAAGTCTAGGAGCTGCTCTGACTCAACCTGATAGAAGTCTAAGATCTGCTCTGACCCAACATGACAGAAGTCTAAGAGGTGCTCTGACTCAACCTGATAGAAGTCTAAAAATGGTTCTGACTCAATCTGGTAGAAGTCTAAGAGCTGCTCTGACTCAACCTGATAGAAGTCTAGGAGCTGCTCTGACTCAACCTGATAGAAGTCTAAGAGCTGTTCTAAATCAACCTGATAGAAGTCTAGGAGCTGCTCTGACTCAACCTGAAAGAAGTCTAAGAGCTGCTCTGACTCAACCTGATTGAAGTCTAGGAGCAGCTCTGACTCAACCTGCTAGAAGTCTAAAAGTTGCTCTGACTCAACCTGATAGAAGTCTAGGAGCTGCTCTGACTCAAGCTGAAAGAAGTCTAAGAGCTGCTCTGACTCAACCTGATAGAAGTCTAAAAATTGCTCTGACTCAATCTGGTAAAGGTCTAGGAGCTGCTCTGACTCAACCTCATAGAAGTCTAGGAGCTAATCTGACTCAACCTGATAGAAGTCTAGGAGCTACTCTGACCCAACATGACAGAACTCTAAGAGGTGCTCTGACTCAACCTGATAGAAGTCTAGGAGCTGCTCTGACTCAACCTGATAGAAGTCTAAGAGCTGCTCTGACCCAACATGACAGAAGTCTAAGAGGTGCTCTGACTCAACCTGATAGAAGTCTAAAAATGGTTCTGACTCAATCTGGTAGAAGTCTAAGAGCTGCTCTGACTCAACCTGATAGAAGTCTAAGAGCTGTTCTAAATCAACCTGATAGAAGTCTAGGAGCTGCTCTGACTCAACCTGAAAGAAGTCTAAGAGCTGCTCTGACTCAACCTGATTGAAGTCTAGGAGCTGCTCTGACTCAACCTGATAGAAGTCTAAAAGTTGCTCTGACTCAACCTGATAGAAGTCTAGGAGCTGCTCTGACTCAAGCTGAAAGAAGTCTAAGAGCTGCTCTGACTCAACCTGATAGAAGTCTAAAAATTGCTCTGACTCAATCTGGTAAAGGTCTAGGAGCTGCTCTGACTCAACCTCATAGAAGTCTAGGAGCTACTCTGACTCAACCTGATAGAAGTCTAGGAGCTGCTCTGACCCAACTTGACAGAACTCTAAGAGGTGCTCTGACTCAACCTGATAGAAGTCTAAAAATGGTTCTGACTCCATCTGGTAGAAGTCTAAGAGCTGCTCTGACTCAACCTGATAGAAGTCTAGGAGTTGCTCTGACTCAACCTGATAGAAGTCTAAGAGCTGTTCTAAATCAACCTGATAGAAGTCTAGGAGCTGCTCTGACTCAACCTGAAAGAAGTCTAAGAGCTGCTCTGACTCAACCTGGTAGAAGTCTAAGAGCTCAACCTGGTAGAAGTCTAAAGACCTGTAGAATAAACCCTCCTCCTCACAGCTGCCCATGTCCCTTAAAGTTGATGATGTGGTTGTTACTGACAAGGAGCACATGGCTGAGCTCTTTAATCATTAAGTCAGGATTCCTATTTGACTCAGCCATGCCTCCTTACCCGTCCAACATGTTCTCATCTCCCACCCCTTCTGTGACGAGCCCCAATGCTCCTCCCTCTTTTTCCCCTGCTCCGCTACAAAGTTTCTCCCTGCAGGCGGTCACTGAGTCTCAGGTGCTAAAGGAGCTCCTTTAAACAGATGGTTTAGACCCTTTCTTCTTTAAGGTTGCTGCCACTATCATCGCCAAGCCTATCTCTGACCTTTTAACCTGTCAGGATCAAGCTGATCCTAACTGTTATAGGGCCATTTCTATTTTGCCCTGTTTATCAAAAGTGTTGGAAAAACCTGTGAATAATCAACTGACTGACTATATATCTATAGTATTCTCTCTTGTATGCAATATAGTTTCCTCTCATGTTAAGGATGTGTCACTGCAACCTTAAAGGTCCTCAATAATGTCACCATTGCCCTTGATTCTAAGCAATGTTGTGCTGCTATTTTTATTGACTTGGACAGAGCTTTTGATACCGTAGACCATTTCAATCTTCTTAACAAACACGCCCTCATAAAGAAAAGTATAATTAAAAACTGGTTCAGCCCCTGGTTTGAGTATTGGTGTCTCTGAGGGATCTTTGGACTGGTTTGCTAACTACCTCTCTCAAAGCGTGCAGTGTATAAAGTCAGAACATCTGCCGTCTCAGCCACTGCATGTCACCAAGGGAGTACCCCAAGGATTGATCCTAGGCCCCAAGCTCTTCTCAATTTACAATATAGCTCAGGCAGTAGGAAGCTCTCTCATCCATTTATATGCAGATGATAGTCTTATACTCAGCTGGCCCCTCCCCAGATTTTGTGTTAAACACTCTACAACAAAGCTTTCTTAGTGTCCAACAAGCTTTCGCTGCCCTTAACCTTGTTCTTAACACCTCCAAAACAAAGGTCGTGGTTTGGTAAGAAGAATGGCCCTCTCACCACTGGTGTGATTAATACCTCTGAGGGTTTAGATCTTGAGGTAGTCACTTCATACAAGTACTTGGGAGTATGGCTAGATGGTACACTGTCCTTCTCTCAGCACATATCAAAGCTGCAGACTTTGCTGTTTTGGGTTTTAGGCTGGATTTCTGTACAGCACTTTGTGACATCGGCAGATGTAAGAAGGGCTTTATAAATCAATTTGATTGATTTAATGATTGATTGATTGTCTGTGCCCAATAATGTTTTACCATGTTTTGTGCTGCTACAATGTTGTGCTGCTGCCATGTTGTGTTGCTACCATGCTGTGTTGTCATGTGTTGCTGCTATGTTGTTGTCTTTAGGTCTCTATGTAGTGTTGTGATGTCTCTCTTGTCGTGATGTGTTTTGTCCTATATTATAATTTTTTTTAAATTTCTTTTTTCATCCTAGCCCCCATCCCCACAAAAGGCCTTTTGCCTTCTGGTAGGCCATCATTTTCAATAAGAATTTGTTCTGAACTGACTTACCTAGTTAATTAAATGTTAAATAAAAAAATATAATAAAAAGAACGATCAAAGTTCATTTGAGTTTCCTCTATGATGTCTCTGTCTCTGCTCTGCTCGAAAATGAGCAACTGCCATCTCCCCAGCATGGCACTTCATCATGTATTTCCTTATAGAATCATAGCTTTGGGGAGGGTTATGCAGGAGCTGCAGGGCCTCTCCTGCTCTATTACACTACACCAATGCCATGATATGCTTGTAATGACGTTTTTATATTAAGTAGATTTTTTTTTCTCCTGTGTTCCGATACCTCAGAGCTTTAGGGTTAGGGTCCCCAGGTCACCCCCCTCTCACGCTCCCCTCCCGAATTACAAATGAAGCACTGTGTATATGACTGAGTAAAATGTAGCCTGTAGGCTGGGTTGAGAATAGTGATGAAGGTTTGTGAGGAGAGAAGTAATACTAGAACACACTGTTCTGTAGAACCACAAAGCTACATCTTGTACTGTTGCAAGCAGCACTGAGAATGTTCCAGATGGTAATGAGAGAGAGAAATTCCTGCTGGGTGGTATGCAGGGTGGTATGCAGGGTGATATGCAGGGTGGTATGCTGATGGCGAGCAGCAGCACTGAGAATGTTCCAGATGGTAATGAGAGAGAGAAATTCCTGCTGGGTTTCCAATCAATAAAAACACATTTCAAATGTCAGAGGCTTTAAAGCTCCCCTTTAATTAAACACCATAAGGAAACAATTCCACTTTACTATTTAATTGTCCTTATTATTCTCCACCGCTATTCATCCTGAACAATGGCAGTGTGTCTACTGCACCACAGGGGTCTAATGGAGAGCAGTGGCTGGATCACAGCTCTAAAACAGTGCATCCCAAATTACACCCTATTCTCTACATAGTGCACAACCTTTGATCTACGGTAGTGACGCAGACATAGAACCTCTCTGTTGGCCCGGCTGGGACCTCTGGGGTCTGAGACCTCTACAGGTCTGTCTGTCTGTCTGTCTGTCTGTCTGTCTGTCTGTCTGTCTGTCTGTCTGTCTGTCTGTCTGTGACCTTGGCACAGAACCACAGGCTCTTAGGTGGCTGTCCATCCATTCGTGCTGTGACATCATAGATGATCCCTTGTCCTCATTCTTGATTCCCCAGGGACTCAGGGAGGACTTAGGTGATATTTATAAAGACACCTAGGCTCTAGGTAAACACACAGGACACCGGATCAGGGACTAAATACTGCAGATAGGAGGGACCAGGGTTAAGTTACTGTAGTTAGGAGGGACCAGGGTTAAATTACTGTAGATAGGAGGGACCAGGGTTAAGTTACTGTAGATATGAGGGACCAGGGTTAAGTTACTGTAGATAGGAGGGACCAGGTTTAAGTTACTGTAGATAGGAGGGACCAGGGTTAAGTTACTGTAGATAGGAGGGACCAGGGTTAAGTTACTGTAGATAGGAGAGACCAGGGTTCAATTACTGTAGACAGGAGGGACCAGGGTTAAGTTACTGTAGACAGGAGGTACCAGGGTTAAGTTACTGTAGATAGGAGGGACCAGGGTTAAATTACTGTAGACAAGGGACCAGGGTTAAGTTACTGTAGTTAGGAGGGACCAGGGTTAAGTTACTGTAGTTGGAGGGACCAGGGTTAAGTTACTGTAGATAGGAGGGACAAGGGTTAAGTTACTGTAGATAGGTGGGACCACGGTTAAATTACTGTAGATAGGAGGGACCAGGGTTAAATTACAGTAGACAGGAGGGACCAGGGTTAAATTACTGTAGATTGGAGGGACCAGGGTTAAATTACTGTAGACGAGGAGGGACCAGGGTTAAGTTACTGTAGTTAGGAGGGACCAGGATTAAATTACTGTAGATAGGATGGACCAAGGTTAAGTTAGATAGAGGGGACCAGGGTTAAGTTACTGTAGATAGGAGTGACTACGGTTAAGTTACTGTAGATAGGAGGGACCAGGGTTAAATTACAGTAGACAGGAGGGACCAGGGTTAAGTTACTGTAGATAGGCGGGACCAGGGTTAAATGACTGTAGACAAGGAGGGTTTTGATTTGATTTGATTTAAGTTACTGTAGTTAGGAGGGACCAGGATTAAATTACTGTAGATAGGAGGGACCAGGGTTAAGTTACTGTAGATAGGAGGGACCAGGGTTAAGTTACTGTAGTTAGGAGGGACCAGGGTTAAGTTACTGTAGATAGGAGGGACCAGGGTTAAGTTACTGTAGATAGGAGGGACCAGGGTAAAGTTAATCTCTGTTCCTTTTCATTTCTAAAGACAAAGGAATTGTCCGGTTGGAATATTATTGAAGATTTAGGATAAAAACATCCTAAAGATTGATTCTATACACCATTTGACATGTTTCTACGAACTGTAATGGAACTGTAATGGAACTAAGTGCCTGCGCCTTGTGAATTTGGATTTGTGAACTGAACGTGCGGTATTTGGTCATAAATGATGGACTTTATCGAACAAATCAAACATCTATTGTGGAACTGGGATCCTGGAAGTACATCCCAATGAAGATCATCAAAGGTAAGTGAATATTTATAATGCTATTTCTGACTTCTGTTGACTCCACAACATGGCGGGTATCTGTATGGCTTTGTTTTGGTGCCTGAGCTCTGTACTTAGATTATTGAATGGTGTGCTTTTTCTGTAACGCTTTTTTGAAATCTGACACAGCGGTTGCATTAAGGAGAAGTATATCTTTAATTCCATGCATAACACTTGTATTTTCATCAACATTCATGATGAGTTTTTCTGTAAATTGATGTGGCTCTCTGCAAAATCACTGGATGTTTTGGAAGCAAAACATTGCTGAACATAACGTGCCAATGTAAACTGAGATTTTGGGACATAAATAAGAACTTTATCGAACAAAACATACATGTATTGTGTAACATGAAGTCCTATGAGTGTCATCTGATGAAGATCATCAAAGGTTAGTGATTCATTTATCTCTATTTCTGCTTTTTGTGACTCCTCTCTTTGGCTGGAAGAATGTCTGTGATTTTCTGTGACTTGGCGCTGACCGAACATAATCGCATGGTATGCTTTCATCGTAAAGCCTTTTTGAAATCGGACACTGTGGTGGGATTAACAACAAGGTTATCTTTAAAATGGTGTATAATACCATTTTGGCACCCTGCACTTTCACTGGCTGTTGTCAAATCGATCCCGTTAATGGGATTTTAGCCATAACAAGTGTTAAGGGACCTATATAGTCACCTCTCATGGCAGACCTTGTGGATCTGAGTGGAGGGGGAGCCAGGCCATTTAGGATCTTGAATACAAGACATGTGTCCAAATCAGGAGCTCATGCTTTCTGAGGATGTAACAGTGATGATGGCTATTGGGCTTCCTATCAAGCACTTTTGACAGCCTGTTTGTAGACAGACTGAATGGGTTTTAATGTTGTACAGCAAGCTTGGGCCCAACTAGTCAAGCAGTATGTTAAGTGGGGGAGTACCATAGATTTCAAGTACAGTTTTGCAACCTCTGTAGTCAAACAATTTCGTATAAATCTGAAAATTTGCTAGGTTGAATTTGGTTATTTGAATGACCGTTTTCACCTGCTTTTTAAGGTTGGAGTTGGTTGGAGGTTGGAATCAAGTATGATGCCAAGGTACTTAAAATCAGATACCACCTGGAGGTTCTCCTCTGACACATAGACATCTGGCTCAGTAGCATCAGATACCAGCTGGAGCTTCTCCCATGAAACATAGAAATCTGGCTCAGTAGCATCAGATACCACCTGGGGCTTCTCCTCTGACACATAGACATCTGGCTCAGTAGCATCTGTTGTCACCTTTGTGAAGGAGATGCAGACCGTTTTTTTCACATTGAGATGCAAACATGAGTCACTGAGACACTTTTTAACTTGAACCAATACAGTAGTGAGTTAATTTGCAGCTTGTTGTTTGCTCTTTGCATGCACATATATCACTGTATCATCTGCATACATTTGAACTTCAGACCCAGTACAGACAGAAGGCAGATCATTGATGTACAGGTTGAACATGAGAGGCCCCAGTATTGACCCTTGGGGCACGCCCATATCATAGCTAAGAGTGGGCGACAGCTCATTGCTCACTCTGACACACTGAGTTCTGCTTCCAAGGTATGATTTCATCCATCTCAAGCCATCGGGGGAAAGTTGAACTTGGACAATTTTGTGATGAGAACCTCATGGTTAACTTCCTGGTGACAGGGGGGCAGTATTGAGTAGCTTGGATGAATAAGGTGCCCAGAGTAAACTGCCCGCTACTCTGTCTCAGATGCTAATATATGCATATTATTAGTGGTATTGAATAGAACACACTCTGAAGTTCCTAAAACTGTTTGAATGATGTCTGTGAGTATAACAGAACTCATATGGCAGGCGAAAACCTGAGACAAATTCAACCAGGAAGTGGGAAATCTGAGGTTTGTAGTTTCATTTAAGTGATTGCCTATCCAATATGCTGTGTCTATGGGGCCAGATTGCACTTCCCAAGGCTTGCAGCAGATGTCAACAGTCTTTAGAAAGTTGTTTGAGGCTTCTATTGTGGAAGGTGGTTGAATAAGAGCTGTTTCAACAAGTGGACTAGGCTGTGGCCAATCAGTTGTTCACTGTGCAGTCACGCGGGTGCGCCGTTCCTTCTTTTTCCTCTGTAATGTATAAGCTATTGTCCGGTTGGAATATTATTGAAGATTTATTATAAAAAAAGACCCTAAAGATTGATTGTAAACATTGTTTGACATGTTTCTATAAACTGTGAACTGTAAACTGTTTTGACTTTTTGTCTGGATTTTGCGCTCAACATTGTGCCTTTGGAATAGTGAACTAAACGCGCAAACAAAACGGTATTTGGACATAAATATGGACGTGATCGAACAAAACTACCATTTCTTGTGGAAGTGGGAGTCCTGGGAGTGCATTCCGACGAAGATCAGCAAAGGTAAGTGAAGATTTATAATGCTATTTATGACTTTTGTTGACTCCACAACTTGGCGGGTAACTGTATTGCTTGCTTTTGTGGCTGAACGCTGTTCTCAGATTATTGAATATTGTGCTTTTGCCGTAAAGCTTTTTTGAAATCTGACATAGCGGTTGCATTAAGAACAAGTTTATCTTTAATTCTATGTAAAACATGTATATTTCATCAAAGTTTATGATGAGTATTTCTGTTATTTGATGTGGCTCTCTGCAATTTCTCCGGATGTTTTGGAGGCATTTCTGAACATGGCGCCAATGTAAACTGAGGTTTTTGGATATAAATATGAACTTGATCGAATAAAACATACATGTATTGTGTAACATTGAGTCCTGGGAGTGCCGTCTGATGAAGATCGTCAAAGGTTAGTGATTCATTTTATCTATATTTCTGCTTTTTGTGACACCTCTCTTTGGTTGGAAAATGGCTGAATGCTTTCTGTGACTAGTTGCTGACCTAACATGTTCTGCTTTCGCCTAAAAACTTTTTGAAATCGTACACTGCGGTTGGATTAACGAAAAGTGAATCTTTAAAATGGTGTATAATACTTGTATGGTTGAGGAATTTTAATTATGAGATTTCTGTTGGTTTGAATTTGGCGCCCTGCAATTTCACTGGCTTTTGGCGAGGTGGGACGCCAGCGTCCCGAACGATCCCAGAGAGGTTAACAGTATCAAAAGCCTTCCTTAGGCCCAGAAACACAGCCCCAGCCCCACAGGACTTCACATTTTCCAGAAGAAAGCAGTTGGCCGTTTCTGTGGAGTGTTTCACTCTGAAGCCAAACTGCATGGAGTGTAATGTGAAGGGGCTGTTGTTGAGGTGGGCAATCAGTTGTTCTGCTACACACTTTTCAACAACCTTCGACACCACAGGTAGTATACTAATTTATTTTATTTCCCCTTTATTTAACCATCCGGCCAGTTAAGAACAAGTTCTCATTTACAACTGCGACCTGGCCAAGATAAAGCAAAGCAGTGTGACACAAATAACAACACAGAGTTACACATGGAATAAATAAATGTACAGTCAATAACACAATAGAAGAATCTATATACAGTGTGTGCAAATGAAGTAAGATTAAGTAAGATTAGTAAGGTAAGGTAATAAATAGGCCGTAGTGGCGAAGTAATTACAATATAGCAAATAAACACTGGAGTGATAGATGTGCAGAAGATGCATGTGCAAGTAGAGATCCTGGGGTGCAAAGGAGCAAAAAATATACATATATAAATCAAATAAATAACAATATGGGGATGAGGTAGTTGGATGGGCTATTTACAGATGGCTATGTACAGGTGCAATGATCTGTAAGCTGCTCTGATAGCTGTTGCTTTAAGTTAGTGAGGGAGATATGAGTCTCCAGCTTCAGTGATTTTTGCAATTCATTCCAGTCATTGGGCCTGTAGTTGCTCACGTCAGCAGGGTCACCGATTTAAAGATGGCCATTATTATTGGAAACACCAAGGGTATGGACCAATAGATGTGTTGGTGGGGCCAATGAGTGACTCTTTGTAGTTTTTAAGAAAGGTAGAGTCCAGCCCAAACACATCTTTGGCTTTAGAGTTCTTTAGTGAGCTAATCACCTTGTTCACCTTTGAATCAGAAACCTCGCTTATGATGAAGACAGGTTGAGTGTCATTCACTAGCACTGAGCCCAAAAAAACAGTGGACGGGTTCTGTGTCAGTACCCTGCCAGAGTAAATACAGTAGGAATTGAAGGCTATTGCTATTTCGACTGCATCCTGTGTTAGATTGTCATTCACCATGATTTCTAGTCTTTTTGCAGTGTTTCTATGGTCTTTCCCTGTTAACTTTAGATTCTCCCAGATCAATTTAGAATTTCCCTTTGCTTCACCAATTATGTTAATAAAAAAGTTTGCCTTGGCCTGTCTGATTTCTTTCATCAACTTTCTCAACATGTCATGTCTATTGTCTATCTCATAACATGTCATGTCTATCTCATCTCCAATCCAAAGTCAAATCTAGAATTGGCTTCCTATTTCGTAACAAAGCATGCTGCCAAACATGCTGCCAAACATACCCTTGTAAAACTGACCATCCTACCAATCCTCGACTTCGGCGATGTCATTTACAAAATAGCCTCCAATACCCTACTCAAGAAACTGGATGCACTCTATCACAGTGCCATCTGTTTTGTCACCAAAGCCCCTTATACTACCCACCATTGCGACCTGTACGCTCTTGTTGGCTGGCCCTCGCTTCATACTTGTCGCCAAACCCACTGGCTCCATGTCATCTACAAGACCTTGTTAGGTAAAGTCCCCCCTTATCTCAGCTCACTGGTCACCATAGCATCACCCACCTGTAGCACGCGCTCCAGTAGGTATATCTCTCTGGTCACCCCCAAAACCAATTCTTTCTTTGGCCGCCTCTCCTTCCAGTTCTCTGCTGCCAATGACTGGAACGAACTACTAAAATCTCTGAAACTGGAAACACTTATCTCCCTTACTAGCTTTAAGCACCAGCTGTCAGAGCAGCTCACAGATTACTGCACCTGTACATAGCCCATTTATAATTTAGCCCAAACAACTACCTCTTTCCCTACTGTATTTATTTATTTATATATTTTGCTCCTTTGCACCCCATTATTTGTATGTCTACTTTGCACATTCTTCCACTGCAAATCTACCATTCCAGTGTTTTACTTGCTATATTGTATTTACTTTGCCACCATGGCCTTTTTTTGCCTTTAACTCCCTTATCTCACCTCATTTGCTCACATTGTATATAGACTTATGTTTCTACTGTATTCTTGACTGTATGTTTGTTTTACTCCATGTGTAACTCTGTGTCGTTGTATGTGTCGAACTGCTTTGCTTTATCTTGGCCAGGTCACAATTGTAAATGAGAACTTGTTCTCAACTTGCCTACCAGGTTAAATAAAGGTTAAATAAAATACAAAATAAAAAATAAAAAAATATTGTTATCATCATATGTCTATCATTTCCTATAGATTTCCTATAGAGGATTGACAGAATCATTTAAAACAACTGATATTCCCATTCAAGTCAACATTCTCTGATGTGTGGACCTCTAATCATCTTTATGGTACCATTTGAAAGTCAAAACTTAAATGTTATTCCCATTTTAGTACATTTATCAGCCAAAACATGAGACCCACCCTGTATTCAAGAGCATGTTGTGTCTCAACCGATGTGGGCCTCAACACAAACACCTCAGATGATGTAAAATAGGGTCTAAGCTAAAACATATACAAATATGAAGAATAAAACCCATTTTTAGATACTTTACTTTTAAGGTAAACGTAGTATATTTTTTAAGTTAGTATTTTTTTAATTAGAAAGTCGTTTTTTAAGCTTGAAATAATATGAATATCAATAATTTATATTTTCCAGTGATGAAGACATAGATGTTTCATGGTATGGTGGGATATGGTAAATAGGTCAACTTTTGTCATTCAGGTCCATATGTCCCTTTTTGAGCACTTCCACAATGGACAAATATGTATGGAAGGTTTTGTTTGAATCAAAACGGGTGCTGTGAAAAAGGGATTGAGTTCAAATGGATTTACACAACATTCAGTTTTGGACGAGACTGACTTCATTACCAAAATGTTCCTATTTTACACTTTGTAGTCAATTCTCGTCAAACACTGTAAACAGACAAAGCGTCAATACAGGACTAAGATTGAATCCAACTACACCGTCTCTGATGCTGGTCAGATGTGGCAGGGCTTGACAACTATCACGGATTACAAAGGGAAACCCAGCCGCGAGCTGCCCAGTGATGCTGTTCCGGATGACTGGTTGATCACGCTCTCTGTAGCCAATGTGAGTCTTTAAAAAGGTTAACATTCACAATGCCGCAGTGCCAGACGAACACGTACCCATAGCAGGCGCTGACCAGCTGGCAAGTGTCTTCAATTACATTTTCAACCTCTCCCTGACCCAGTCTGTTTCAAACAGACCAGCATAGTCCCTGTGCCCAAGAATGCCAACTACTGTAGATAGCAATAAAAACTGTATCATAGAGGCACAGAATACGTTAGAGGGAAAAAAGTAATGGAGGAACTTATTCAAGAAAGATCAAGCGTAATGTATATTTTTTAAATAAAGCGAACTGTATGGAATATAGTGGAAAATGCACCAATATCTTTATTAATCTTCAAGATAGAGATGCGACCAAAAATAACTTATTGAAACTTGTTAGAAATGACAGAGTCAACCATGATTCACCAAACAATATTTTGAAAGATAATGTAAATAATGTGAAATTAACAGCTGTACAGAAAGACTCATGTGTAGGCCAAATTACAGAGGAGGAACTTCTTCATGCAATTAAAGCCTTTAAGTCCGGGAAAAGCAGTTGAGTTATACCAAACCTTTTTGGAAATGTCAAAAAGTTCCGTTACAGTCAGTAGAAACATGTCAAACGATGTATTGAATCAATATTTAGGATGTTTCTAACATAAATCTTCAATAATGTTCCAACCAGAGAATTCCATTGTCTTCAGAAGTGAGATGGAACAGAGCTCCCTCTTTTGTGAACGCGCATGGTCAGAGCATGGTCAGCTTATGGCAGACCTTACTCATTCCCTTCTCCTTCGGCCCCACTTCACAGTAGAAGCATCAGACAAAGTTCTAAAGACTATTGACATCTAGTGGAAGCATTAGGAAGTGCAACATGACCAATATCCCGCTGTATCTTCAATAGGAGCTGAGTTGAAAATCAACCAACCTCAGATTTCCCACTTCCTGGTTGGATATTTTCTTGGGTTTTTGCCTGCCATATGAGTTTTGTTATACTCACAGACATCATTCAAACAGTTTTAGAAACTTCAGAGTGTTTTCTATCCAAATATACTAATAATATGCATATTCTAGCTTTTATGGCTTTGTAGCAAGTGTGTGCAGCTCTCAGCTGGTTTTGGCATGGAGCAGCTCACAGAAGGATGACATTGGTAGCAGGTAGTGTAGTAAAGATGTTTAAACGTATTACATCTACCAGTAAATGCTAACTAAGGCAACAAGGAGTATGTAAACCAGGTATTGAAAAAGTTTGGTCTGAAGTGTTGGTTAGTAGGCTATTTGTAATGCGCAATTGCCATCATAGGCTGTTCGCATCAGGGGTGTAGACATGGATGAGCCTGGGGAGACAGTCCCTGACAGGCCCAACCAATCAGATTGATGTGGTTTATAGTGTTGACTTAGACCATCACATATTTATTTATTTTCTATATAAAAAAAGTGTGATTTTGAGAGTGAAAATCTGGCCATCTGGAACTTTTTGGCAAAATTAGAGTCTACCCACTTCTAAAGGCACCACTACACCACCAAACAGGGCTGATGGAAGGACAGCAGTCACACACAGCATGATGGTAAAGCACCACTACACCACCAGACAGGGCTGATGGAAGGACAGCAGTCACACAGAGCACAATGGTAAAGCACCACTACACCACCAGATAGGGCTGATGGAAGGACAGCAGTCACACACAGCACGATGGTAAAGCACCACTACACCATCAGACAGGGCTGATGGAAGAACAGCAGTCACACACAGCATGATGGTAAAGCACCACTACACCACCAGACAGGGCTGATGGAAGGACAGCAGTCACACACAGCATGATGGTAAAGCACCACTACACCACCAGACAGGACTGATGGAAGGACAGCAGTCACACACAGCATGATGGTAAAGCACCACTACACCATCAGACAGGGCTGATGGAAGAACAGCAGTCACACACAGCATGATGGTAAAGCACCACTACACCACCAGACAGGGCTGATGGAAGGACAGCAGTCACACACAGCATGATGGTAAAGCACCACTACACCACCAGACAGGGCTGATGGAAGGACAGCAGTCACACACAGCATGATGGTAAAGCACCACTACACCACCAGACAGGCCTGATGGAAGGACAGCAGTCACACACAGCATGATGGTAAAGCACCACTACACCATCAGACAGGGCTGATGGAAGAACAGCAGTCACACACAGCACGATGTTCAAGGATAAGCATAAGAATACAAAAACACAACCATTAATCATTTCCCAGTTGAAATGTACAGCTATTACTTCCCATTGCAAAAAACATTTCACAATTAAGTAATTTCACACAAAGTAACCAGTGACGTAAAGTTCATAGTGGAGCTGACAACGTTTGAACTACTTTACTCGGCTCTACTTTACTGTACTGAACTATACTCTACTTTACTTAACTCTATTTTATTGTACGGAACTCTACTCTACTGTACTGAACTATACTCTACTTTACAGTAATGAACTATAAACTACTCTACTTCTTTACTTCTTTACTTTTCAAAAGCCCTTCCCTAAACTGTACTCTACTGTACTGAACTGTACTCTACTGTACTGAACTGTACTCTATTGTACTGAACTATACTCTACTTTACTGTATTGAACTCTACTCTACTGTACTGAACTCTACTTTACTGTACTGAACTCTACTCTACTGTATTGAACTCTATTTTATTGTACGGAACTCTACTCTACTGTACTGAACTCTACTCTACTGTACTGAACTCTACTCTGCTGTTCTGAACTCTACTTTACTGTACTGAACTCTACTCTACTGTATTGAACTCTATTTTATTGTACGGAACTCTACTCTACTGTACTGAACTGTACTCTATTGTACTGAACTATACTCTACTTTACTGTATTAAACTCTACTCTACTGTACTGAACTCTACTTTACTGTACTGAACTCTACTCTACTGTATTGAACTCTATTTTATTGTACGGAACTCTACTCTACTGTACTGAACTCTACTCTACTGTACTGAACTCTACTCTGCTGTTCTGAACTCTACTTTACTGTACTGAACTCTACTCTACTGTATTGAACTCTATTTTATTGTACGGAACTCTACTCTACTGTACTGAACTGTACTCTACTGTACTGAACTCTACTTTACTGTAATGAACTGTATTTTACTGTACTGAACTATACTTTACTGTACTGAACTCTATTTTATTGTACGGAACTCTACTCTACTGTACTGAACTCTACTTTACTGTACTGAAATGTACGCTACTGTACTGAACTGTACTCTACTGTAATGAACTATGCTCAACTATACTGTACTGAACTCTACTCTACTGTAATGAACTATACTGAAGTCTACTGTACTGAACTCTACTCTACTGTACTGAACTCTACTTTACTGTACTGAACTATACTCTACTGTACTGAACTCTACTGTACTGAACTCTACTCTACTGTACTGAACTCTACTCTACTGTACTGAACTCTACTCTACTGTACTGAACTCTACTTTACTGTACTGAACTCTACTCTACTGTACTGAACTCGACTTGACTGTACTGAACTGTACACTACTGTACTGAACTGTACTCTACTGTAATGAACTATACTGTACTGTACTCTACTGTACGCTACTATACTCTACTTAACTCGGCTCTACTTTACTGTACTGAACTATACTCTACTTTACTTAACTCTATTTTATTGTACGGAACTCTACTCTACTGTACTGAACTATACTCTACTTTACAGTAATGAACTATAAACTACTCTACTTCTTTACTGAACTCTACTCTACTCTACTGAACTCTTCGAATACCGAAATAATTTCAAAAGCCCTTCCCTAAACTGTACTCTACTGTACTGAACTGTACTCTACTGTACTGAACTGTACTCTACTGTACTGAACTATACTCTACTTTACTGTATTGAACTCTATTTTATTGTACGGAACTCTACTCTACTGTTCTGAACTCTACTTTACTGTACTGAACTCTACTCTACTGTATTGAACTCTATTTTATTGTACGGAACTCTACTCTACTGTACTGAACTCTACTTTACTGTACTGAACTGTACTCTACTGTACTGAACTGTACTCTACTGTAATGAACTATACTGAACTCTACTGTACTGAACTCTACTCTACTGTACTGAACTCTACTTTACTGTACTGAACTATACTCTACTGTACTGAACTCTACTGTACTGAACTCTACTCTACTGTACTGAACTCTACTCTACTGTACTGAACTATACTCTACTGTACTGAACTCTACTCTACTGTGATGAACTTTACTGAACTCTACTGTACTGAACTCTACTCTACTGTACTGAACTCAACTTGACTGTAATGAACTATACTCTACTGTACTGAACTATACTCTACTGTACTGAACTGTACACTACTGTACTGAACTCTACTCTACTGTAATGAACTATACTGTACTGTACTCTTCTGTACGCTACTATACTCTACTTAACTCGGCTCTACTTTACTGTACTGAACTATACTCTACTTTACTTAACTCTATTTTATTGTACGGAACTCTACTCTACTGTACTGAACTATACTCTACTTTACAGTAATGAACTATAAACTACTCTACTTCTTTACTAAACTCTACTCTACTCTACTGAACTCTTCGAATACCGAAATAATTTCAAAAGCCCTTCCCTAAACTGTACTCTACTGTACTGAACTGTACTCTACTGTACTGAACTGTACTCTACTGTACTGAACTATACTCTACTTTACTGTATTGAACTCTATTTTATTGTACGGAACTCTACTCTACTGTTCTGAACTCTACTTTACTGTACTGAACTCTACTCTACTGTATTGAACTCTATTTTATTGTACGGAACTCTACTCTACTGTACTGAACTGTACTCTACTGTACTGAACTCTACTTTACTGTAATGAACTGTATTTTACTGTACTGAACTATACTTTACTGTACTGAACTCTATTTTATTGTACGGAACTCTACTCTACTGTACTGAACTCTACTTTACTGTACTGAACTGTACTCTACTGTACTGAACTGTACTCTACTGTAATGAACTATACTGAACTCTACTGTACTGAACTCTACTCTACTGTAATGAACTATACTGAAGTCTACTGTACTGAACTCTACTCTACTGTACTGAACTCTACTTTACTGTACTGAACTATACTCTACTGTACTGAACTCTACTGTACTGAACTCTACTCTACTGTACTGAACTCTACTCTACTGTACTGAACTCTACTCTACTGTACTGAACTCTACTCTACTGTACTGAACTCTACTTTACTGTACTGAACTATACTCTACTGTACTGAACTGTACTCTACTGTAATGAACTATACTGAACTCTACTGTACTGAACTCTACTCTACTGTACTGAACTCGACTTGACTGTAATGAACTATACTCTACTGTACTGAACTATACTCTACTGTACTGAACTGTACACTACTGTACTGAACTGTACTCTACTGTAATGAACTATACTGTACTGTACTCTACTGTACGCTACTATACTCTACTTAACTCGGCTCTACTTTACTGTACTGAACTATACTCTACTTTACTTAACTCTATTTTATTGTACGGAAGTCTACTCTACTGTACTGAACTATACTCTACTTTACAGTAATGAACTATAAACTACTCTACTTCTTTACTGAACTATACTCTACTCTACTGAACTCTTCGAATACCGAAATAATTTCAAAAGCCCTTCCCTAAACTGTACTCTACTGTACTGAACTGTACTCTACTGTACTGAACTGTACTCTACTGTACTGAACTATACTCTACTTTACTGTATTGAACTCTATTTTATTGTACGGAACTCTACTCTACTGTACTGAACTGTACTCTACTGTACTGAACTCTACTTTACTGTACTGAACTATACTGAAGTCTACTGTACTGAACTCTACTCTACTGTACTGAACTCTACTTTACTGTACTGAACTATACTCTACTGTACTGAACTCTACTGTACTGAACTCTACTCTACTGTACTGAACTCTACTCTACTGTACTGAACTCTACTCTACTGTACTGAACTCTACTCTACTGTACTGAACTCTACTTTACTGTACTGAACTATACTCTACTGTACGGAACTGTACTCTACTGTAATGAACTATACTGAACTCTACTGTACTGAACTCTACTCTACTGTACTGAACTCGACTTGACTGTAATGAACTATACTCTACTGTACTGAACTAAACTCTACTGTACTGAACTGTACACTACTGTACTGAACTGTACTCTACTGTAATGAACTATACTGTACTGTACTCTACTGTACGCTACTATACTCTACTTAACTCGGCTCTACTTTACTGTACTGAACTATACTCTACTTTACTTAACTCTATTTTATTGTACGGAAGTCTACTCTACTGTACTGAACTATACTCTACTTTACAGTAATGAACTATAAACTACTCTACTTCTTTACTGAACTATACTCTACTCTACTGAACTCTTCGAATACCGAAATAATTTCAAAAGCCCTTCCCTAAACTGTACTCTACTGTACTGAACTGTACTCTACTGTACTGAACTGTACTCTACTGTACTGAACTATACTCTACTTTACTGTATTGAACTCTATTTTATTGTACGGAACTCTACTCTACTGTACTGAACTGTACTCTACTGTACTGAACTCTACTTTACTGTAATGAACTGTATTTTACTGTACTGAACTATACTTTACTGTACTGAACTCTATTTTATTGTACGGAACTCTACTCTACTGTACTGAACTCTACTCTACTGTAATGAACTATACTGAAGTCTACTGTACTGAACTCTACTCTACTGTACTGAACTCTACTTTACTGTACTGAACTATACTCTACTGTACTGAACTCTACTGTACTGAACTCTACTCTACTGTACTGAACTCTACTCTACTGCACTGAACTCTACTCTACTGTACTGAACTCTACTTTACTGTACTGAACTATACTCTACTGTACTGAACTGTACTCTACTGTAATGAACTATACTGAACTCTACTGTACTGAACTCTACTCTACTGTACTGAACTCGACTTGACTGTAATGAACTATACTCTACTGTACTGAACTATACTCTACTGTACTGAACTGTACACTACTGTACTGAACTGTACTCTACTGTAATGAACTATACTGTACTGTACTCTACTGTACGCTAATATACTCTACTTAACTCGGCTCTACTTTACTGTACTGAACTATACTCTACTTTACTTAACTCTATTTTATTGTACGGAACTCTACTCTACTGTTCTGAACTCTACTTTACTGTACTGAACTCTACTCTACTGTATTGAACTCTATTTTATTGTACGGAACTTTACTCTACTGTACTGAACTATACTCTACTTTACAGTAATGAACTATAAACTACTCTACTTCTTTACTGAACTCTACTCTACTCTACTGAACTCTTCGAATACTGAAATAATTTCAAAAGCCCTTCCCTAAACTGTACTCTACTGTACTGAACTGTACTCTACTGTACTGAACTGTACTCTACTGTACTGAACTATACTCTACTTTACTGTATTGAACTCTATGTTATTGTACGGAACTCTACTCTACTGTTCTGAACTCTACTTTACTGTACTGAACTCTACTCTACTGTATTGAACTCTATTTCATTGTACGGAACTCTACTCTACTGTACTGAACTGTACTCTACTGTACTGAACTCTACTTTACTGTAATGAACTGTATTTTACTGTACTGAACTATACTTTACTGTACTGAACTCTATTTTATTGTTCGGAACTCTACTCTACTGTACTGAACTCTACTTTACTGTACTGAACTCTACTGTACTGAACTCTACTTTACTGTACTGAACTATACTCTACTGTACTGAACTGTACTCTACTGTACTGAACTGTACTCTACTGTAATGAACTATACTGAACTCTACTGTACTGAACTCTACTCTACTGTACTGAACTCTACTTTACTGTAATGAACTGTATTTTACTGTACTGAACTATACTTTACTGTACTGAACTCTATTTTATTGTTCGGAACTCTACTCTACTGTACTGAACTCTACTTTACTGTACTGAACTATACTCTACTGTACTGAACTGTACTCTACTGTAATGAACTATACTGAACTCTACTGTACTGAACTCTACTCTACTGTAATGAACTATACTGAAGTCTACTGTACTGAACTCTACTCTACTGTACTGAACTCTACTTTACTGTACTGAACTATACTCTACTGTACTGAACTCTACTGTACTGAACTCTACTCTACTGTACTGAACTCTACTCTACTGTACTGAACTCTACTCTACTGTACTGAACTCTACTTTACTGTACTGAACTCTACTCTACTGTACTGAACTCTAATTGACTGTAATGAACTATACTCTACTGTACTGAACTATACTCTACTGTACTGAACTCTAATTGACTGTAATGAACTATACTCTACTGTACTGAACTATACTCTACTGTACTGAACTATACTGAACTCTACTGTACTGAACTCTACTGTACTGTACTGAACTCTACTTTACTGTAATGAACTGTATTTTACTGTACTGAACTATACTTTACTGTACTGAACTCTATTTTATTGTTCGGAACTCTACTCTACTGTACTGAACTCTACTTTACTGTACTGAACTCTACTGTACTGAACTCTACTTTACTGTACTGAACTATACTCTACTGTACTGAACTGTACTCTACTGTACTGAACTGTACTCTACTGTAATGAACTATACTGAACTCTACTGTACTGAACTCTACTCTACTGTAATGAACTATACTGAAGTCTACTGTACTGAACTCTACTCTACTGTACTGAACTCTACTTTACTGTACTGAACTATACTCTACTGTACTGAACTCTACTGTACTGAACTCTACTCTACTGTACTGAACTCTACTCTACTGTACTGAACTCTACTCTACTGTACTGAACTCTACTTTACTGTACTGAACTCTACTCTACTGTACTGAACTCTAATTGACTGTAATGAACTATACTCTACTGTACTGAACTATACTCTACTGTACTGAACTGTACTCTACTGTAATGAACTATACTGTACTGTACGCTACTATACTCTACTTAACTCGGCTCTACTCTACTGTACTGAACTATACTCTACTTTACAGTAATGAACTATAAACTACTCTACTTCTTTACTGAACTCTACTCTACTGAACTCTCCTTTTACTGTAATCTACTTTACATAACTCTACTGTACTGCATTCTACTGAACTCTACTCTTATCTTATTGTATTATACTATACTATACTCTACTTTTGTACTGTACTGAACTCTACTTGACTGTACTGTCCTGAATCTACTCTACTTTACTGCATGGAACTATACTCTACTCTACTTTACTGTACAGAACTATACTCTACTGAATTATGCACTACTTTACTGTACTGTACTGTACTATACTCTACCGTACTACACTCTACTAAACTCTACTGTACTCTACTCTACTGCAATCTACTCTACTCTAATTTACTGTACAGAACTTTGATATCCAAACTCGTCTATGATTAGTTCAGATTAGATCCAGTCAGGATCAACCAAATGTGGTCTTGTTGGGGGCGGAGCTCATTAAAATAACAGCCAGTGTGTAGAATAATACCCAAATGAGGACCTTTTTGTACCTATTCAGAATACAGCCCCATGAAGAGAATGACATTCATATCCATAATGAAGCATAGTACAGATCAGGGACCCATGATACAATTCCGTTTCCGGGTGTAAATCCACATCACTTACTGTACTTCAATAAACAAAAGAGATGTGGTGTCATGTCATATCTGACACCCCATTGTTTCTGCAGACATCAGTGAATCTTCATTCAGAGCAGATATTTAACAGTTTGGAAAATGTGGACACAAAAAACAGAGGCCGATTTTACCTACATTTTGTTACCACACTTTACATTTGTAAACAATAATTTACTGTGGATTAGAGCAGCTGATGGACAAATCAGCTGATGGACAAAGTTTGAGCAGCTGATGTACAAACCGCACAGACAACCTGTAGAGAAAGTTTTAATGTAATTGCATTCTACATTCTGGCTTGTAAGGAACATTTTCACGATTTCTCACACAAATGTCTCAGGCTGTACATCCATTGTGTATTACAGCTGGATTAATCAGTCAACTTTGCAACTAGAGCCCAGAAGGAAAGCACTGCTGCAACTAGAACCCAGTAGGAAAGCACTACTGCTACTAGAACCCAGTAGGAAAGCACTGCTTCAACTAGAACCCAGTAGGAAAGCACTACTGCTACTAGAACCCTGTAGGAAAGCACTGCTGCAACTAGAACCCAGTAGGAAAGCACTGCTGCAACTAGAACCCAGTAGGAAAGCACTACTGCTACTAGAACCCAGTAGGAAAGCACTGCTGCAACTAGAACCCAGTAGGAAAGCACTACTGCTGCTAGAACCCAGTAGTAAAGCACTGCTGCTACTAGAACCCAGTAGGAAAGCACTACTGCTACTAGAACCCAGTAGGAAAGCACTGCTGCAACTAGAACCTAGTAGGAAAGCACTGCTGCAACTAGAACCCAGTAGAAAAGCACTGCTGCAATTAGAACCCAGTAGGAGAGTACTGCTGCTATTAGAACCCAGTAGGAAAGCACTGCTGCAACTAGAACCCAGTATGAAAGCACTGCTGCAACTAGAACCCAGTAGGAAAGCACTGCTGCTACTAGAACCCAGTAGGAAAGCACTGCTGCAATTAGAACCCAGTAGGAGAGTACATCTGCTATTAGAACCCAGTAGGAAAGCACTGCTGCAACTAGAACCCAGTAGGAAAGCACTGCTGCTATTAGAACCCAGTAGGAAAGCACTGCTGCTATTAGAACCCAGTAGGAAAGCATGGATGCTACTAGAACCCAGTAGGAAAGCATGGATGCTACTTGAACCCAGTAGGAAAGCACGGATGCTACTAGAACCCAGTAGGAAAACACTGCTGCTAATAGAACCCAGTAGGAAAGCACTGCTGCAACTAGAACCCAGTAGGAAAGCACTGCTGCCATTCGAACCCAGTAGGAAAGCATGGATGCTACTAGAACTCAGTAGAAAAGCACTGCTGCAACTAGCTCTGGAAAACTTCCATTCCTACAGTTCTCAGCCATTCTGCCTTCTCCCTTCAGTTTTCGGCCATTAGATTCGCCCAAGACTGGCTCACGTGAGCTACAGAAAGTAGTCATACCCCTTGACTTTTCCACATTTTTTTTGTGTTACAGCCTGAATTCAAAATGGATTAAATACATTTACACAAAATACCCCATGAAGACATGTTTTTAGAAAAAATGTTTAATGTATTGAAAATGAAATACAGGAATGTCTCATTTACATACACTACCAGTCAAGAGTTTGGACAACCTTCTCATTCAAGGGTTTTTCTTCATTGTAGAATAAAGTGAATACATCAAAACTATTAAATAACGCATATGGAATCATGTTGTAACCAAAAAAAATGTTAAACCAATAAAAATATATTTTTTATTTGAGATTCTTCAAATTAGCCACCTTTGCCTTGATTACAGCTTTGCACACTCTCGACATTCTCTCAACCAGCTTCATGAGGTAGTCCCCTGGAATTTCAATTAACAGGTGTGCCTTCTTAAAAGTGAATTTATGGAGTTTCTTTCCTTCTTAATACATTTGAGCCAATCAGTTGTGTTGTGACAAGGTAGGGGAGGTACACAGAAAATTGCCCTATTTGGTAAAATACCAAGTTCACATCAAATTAGCAAATAGAAACAATAGTCCATCATTACTTTAAGACATGAAGGTCAGTCAATCCGGAACATTTCAAGAACATTTTCTTCAAGTACAGTCGTAAAAACAATCAAGTGTTATGATGAAACTGGCTCTCATGAGGACCGCCACAGCAAAGGAAGACCCAGAGTAACTCTGTTGCAGAGGATAAGTTCATTAGAGTTACCAGGCTCAGAAATTGCAGCCCAGATAAATGCTTCACAGAGTTCAAGTAACAGACACATCTCAACATCAACTGTTCAGAGGAAACTGTGTAAATCAGGCCTTCATGTTGAAATTGCTGCAAAGAAACAACTACTAAATGACACCAATAAGAACAAGAGACTTGCTTTGGCCAAGAAACACGGGCAATGGACATTAGACCGGTGGAAATCTGTCCTTTGGTCTGATGAGTCCAAATTTGAGATATTTGGTTCCAACCGCCGTGTCCTTGTGAGACGCAGAGTAGATGAACAGATGATCTCTGCATGTGTGGTTCCCACGTGAGGCATGGAGGAGGAGGTGTGATGGTGTTGGGGCGCTTTGCTGGTGACACCGTCAGTGATTTATTTAGAATTCAAAGCACACTTAACCAGCATGACTACCACGGCATTCAGCAGCGACACGCCATCCCATCTGGTTTGCACTTAGTGGGACTATCATTTGATTTTCAACAGGATAATGACCCAACACACCTCCAGGCTGTGTAAGGGCTATTTGACCAAGAATGTCCAAATCCCCATCATCAGCGTGAAGAAAATATGGAAGAAAGGGGAGAGGAGGGCGGGGTGCCTTGTAAGAATTTGCCGACGAGTAGGTAAACCAACAATTTCCTCCGTATTATTGGCCAACGTGCAATCATTGGAAAACAAACTGGACGATCTATGATAGACTATCCTACCAAAGGGACATTAAAAACTGCAATATCTTATGTTTCTCCAAGATGTGGCTGAACGATGACATGGATAATATGGAGCTGGCTGGTTTTTCCATTCTTTGGCAGGAAAGAGCAGCTATGTCTGGTAAGATGAGGGGCAGAGGTGTGTGTCTTTTTTGTCAATAACTGCTGGTGCAAGATGTCTAATATTAAAGAAGTCTCGAGGTAGAATACCTCATGATAAAGTGTAGACCACACTATCTACCAAGAGAGTTCTAATCTATATTTTTCGTAGCTGTCTATTTACCACCACAAACCGATGCTGGCACTAAGACAGCACTCAACCAGCTGTATAAGGCCATAAGCAAACAAGGAAATGTGCATTCAGAAGCAGCGCTCCTATTGGCCGGGGACTTTAATGCAGGCAAACTAAAATCCGTTTTACCTCAGCATGTCACATGTGCAACATGTGCAACCAGAGGGAAAAAAACTCTAGACCACCTTTACTTGACACACAGAGATGCATAGAAAGCTCTCTCCCGCCCTCCATTTGGCAAATCTGACCATAATTCTATCCTCTATCCGCAAGCAAAAACTAAAGCAGGAAGTACCAGTGGCTCGCTCAATACGGAAGAGGTCAGATGACGCGGATGTCACACTACAGGACTGTTTTGCTAGCAAAAACTGGAATATATTCATCCAATGGCATTGACGTGTATACAACATCAGTCATCGGCTTCATCAATAAGTGCATCGACAACGTCGTCCCCACAGTGACCATACGTACATTTCCCAACAAGAAGCCATGGATTACAGGAAATATCCGTACTGAGCTAAAGACTAGAGCTGCCGCTTTCAAGGAGCGGGAAACTAATCCGGACGTTCATAAGAAATTCCACTCTGCCCTCAGTCGAACCATCAAACAGGCAAGGCATCAATAAAGGAATAAGATCTTATCCTACTACGCCGGGTCTGACACTCGTCAGATGTCTCAGGGCTTGAAAAATATTACAGACTACAAAGGGAAATCCAGCCACGAGCTGCCCAGTAACGCTAGCCTACCAGATGAGCTAAATGCCTTTTATGCTCGCTTCGAGGCAAGCAACACTGAAGCATGCATGAGAATATTAGTGTGATCACATTCTCTGTAGCCAATATGAGCAAGACATTTAAACAGGTCAACATTCAGAAAGCAACAGGCCAGATGAATTACCAGGCATGTCAGAGGAAGGCCCAAAAACTTGTCAAAGATTCCAGTCACCCAAGTCATAGACTGTTCTCTTTGCTATCGCACGGCAAGCGGTACCGGAGTGCCAAGTCTAGGACCAAAAGCTCCTTAACAGCTTCTACCCCCAAGCCATAAGACTGCTGAACAATTGATCAAATGGCCATCTGGACTATTTACATAGACTCCCCCCCATTTGTTTTTTACAGTGCTGATACTTGCTGTTTATTATCTATGCATAGCCACCTCAAAAATTACCTTGACTAACTTGTACTGCCACACATTGACTCGGTACCCCTGTATATAGCCTCGTTATTGTTATGTAATTTTCTTGTGCTAATTTATTTATATATTTTTTTTATTTTCTTTTTTACTTTAGTTTATTTAGTAAATATTTTCTTAGCTCTATTTCTTGAACTGCATTGTTAGTTAAAAGGGCTTGTAAGCATTTAACAGTAAGGTGTTGTATTCGGCGCAAGTGACAAATACATCAGATAACCTGGCCTCCACAATCACCCGACCTCAACCCGGTTGAGATGGTTTGGGTTAAGTTGGACTGCAGAGGGAAGGAAAAGCAGCCAACAAGTGCTCAGCATATGTGGGAACTCCTTCAAGACTGTTGGAAAAGCATTCTAGGTGAAGATGTGGTGTGCAAAGCTGTCATCAAGGCAAAGGGTGGCTGGCTACATTGAGGAATCTCAAATATGAATTATATTTAGATTTGTTTAACACTTTTTTGGTTACTACATGATTCCATGTGTGTTATTTAATCATTTTGATGTCTTCACTATTATTCTGCAATGTAGAAAATAGTAAAAAGAAAGAAAAACCCTTGAATGAAGAGGTGTGTCCAAACTTTTGACTGGTACTGTAAGTAGTCACACCCCTGAGTCAATACATGTTAGAATCCCCTTTGGCTGCGATTACAGCTGTGAGTCTTTCTGGGTAAGTCTCTAAGAGTGATTACAGCTGTGAGTCTTTCTGGGTAAGTCTAAGAGTGATTACAGCTGTGAGTCTTTCTGGGTAAGTCTAAGAGTGATTACAGCTGTGAGTCTTTCTGGGTAAGTCTCTAAGAGCTGTGAGTGTTTCTGGGTAAGTCTCTAAGTGTGATTACAGCTATGCGTCTTTCTGGGTAAGTCTCTAAGAGTGATTACAGCTGTGAGTCTTTCTGGGTAAGTCTCTAAGAGTGATTACAGCTGTGAGTCTTTCTAGGTAAGTCTCTAAGAGCGATTACAGCTGTGAGTCTTTCTGGGTAAGTCTAAGAGTGATTACAGCTGTGAGTCTTTCTGGGTAAGTCTCTAAGAGCTGTGAGTGTTTCTGGGTAAGTCTCTAAGTGTGATTGCAGCTATGAGTCTTTCTGGGTAAGTCCCTAAGAGTGATTACAGCTGTGAGTGTTTCTGGGTAAGTCTAAGAGTGATTACAGCTGTGAGTCTTTCTGGGTAAGTCTCTAAGAGCTGTGAGTGTTTCTGGGTAAGTCTCTAAGTGTGATTGCAGCTATGAGTCTTTCTGGGTAAGTCTCTAAGAGTGATTACAGCTGTGAGTCTTTCTGGGTAAGTCTCTAAGTGTGATTACAGCTATGAGTCTTTCTGGGTAAGTCTAAGAGTGATTACAGCTGTGAGTCTTTCTGGGTAAGTCTCTAAGAGTGATTACAGCTGTGAGTGTTTCTGGGTAAGTCTCTAAGAGTGATTACAGCTGTGAGTCTTTCTGGGTAAGTCTCTAAGAATGATTACAGCTGTGAGTCTTTCTGGGTAAGTCTCTAAGAACTTTGCACATGTGGATTTTACAATATTTCCATGTTATTTTTTAAACAATTCTTCACGCTCTGTTAGGTTGATTGTTGATCATTACTAGACAGCCATTTTCAAGTGTTGCTATTGATTTTCAAGACGATTTAAGTCAAAACTATAACTAGGCCATTCAGGAACATTCAATGTCGCCTTGGTTAGCAACTCCAGTGCATATATGGCCTTGTGTTTTAGGTTATTGCCCTACTGAAAGGTGAATATCTCCCAGTGTCTGGTGGAAAGCAGACTGAACCAGGTTTTGTAGGATTTTGCTTGTCCTTATCTCTATTCCGTTTCTTTTTATCCCAAAACAACTCCCTAATCCTTGCCGATGACACCCATAACATGATGCAGCCACCACCATGCTTGAAAATATGAAGTGTCGGTCTCCTTGATGTGTTGAGTTGGATTTGCCCCAAACATAATGCTTTGTATTCAGGACAAAAAATGAATTGCAAACCAGATGCATGTTTTGTAATTTTTGTATTCTGTACAGGCTTCCTTCTTTTCACTCTGTCATTTAGGTTAGTATTGGGCTCCCGAGTTGCGCAGAGGTCTAAGGCACTGCATCTCAGTGCTAGAGGCGTCACTACAGACACCCTGGTTTGAATCCAGGCTGTATCACAACCGGCCGTGATTAGGAGTCCCATAGGGCGGAGCACAATTGGCCCAGCGTCCAGGTTTGGCCGGTTTAGGCCATCATTGTAAATAAGAATTTGTTCTTAAATTACTTGCCTACATAAATAAAGGTTAAATAAAAAATGTAAAATTGTGGAGTTAACTATCATTTTGTTGATCTATCCTCACTTTTCTCCTGTCACAGCTATTAATCTCTGTGAGTGTTTTAAAGTCACTATTGGCCTCATGGTGAAATCGCTAAGGGATTTTCCTCCTCTCCGTCAACGGAATCAGAAAGGACGCCTGTATCTTTGTAGTGACTGAGCCTAATGAATAACTTCACCATGCTCAAAGGGATATTTATTGTCTGCATTTTTTTGGACCCATCTACCAGTAGGTGCCCTTCTTTGCAAGGCATTGGAAAACCTCCCTGATCTTTGTGGTACAATCTGTATTTGAAATTCACTGCTCGACTGAGGGACCTTACAGATCATTTTATGTGTGCGGTACAAAGATGAGTTAGTCATTCAAAAATCATATTAAAAACTATTAACACACATAGAGTGAGTCCATGCAACTTATTTAATTTTGCCATAACAAAGGGGTTGAATACTTATTGACTCAAAGACATTTCAGCTTTACATTTTTTATTAATTTGACATTTCAAAAAATATTATTCCACTTTGAAATTATGGGGTATTGTTTTGAGGGCCAGTGACACAAAATCTCAATTGAATCCATTTTAAATTCAGGCTGTAGTACAACAAAATGAGGAAAAAGTCAAGTGATGTGAATACTTTCTGTCGTCAATGTAACTAATTAGCACAGGTGGTCCCTCTTGTCTTCCATCTGTTTCCCATCAACCAGCGCTGTAACACGGAGGTATGGCCATGTGGGAACAAGGTGTGTATCAATTTAACCTTTTGTTTTTTATTAGTAGTATTTTTTGCTGATATGAAAGATAAGGTCCCTATGCTTCCAACACTGTACAGCAAGCGACGGGTGTTAATGTTCAGACTGAGCGTCGGGGATCTTAATTAACAAACCTCCCTACAGAAGAAGCCTTCGTCCAATGACTCTTATGTGTAATGTAATGAATTGAGAGTCATAATGTAATGAACTGAGAGTCATAATGCAATGAACCAAGTCATAATGTAATGAACTGAGTCATAATGTCATGAACTGAGAGTCATAATGTAATGAACTGAGAGTCATAATGTAATGAATTGAGAGTCATAATGTAATGAACTGAGTCCTAATGTAATGAACTGAGAGTCATAATGTAATGAACCAAGTCATAATGTAATGAACTGAGTCATAATGTAATGTACTGAGAGTCATAATGTAATGAACTGAGAGTCATAATGTAATGAACTGAGAGTCATAATGTAATGAATTGAGAGTCATAATGTAATGAACCAAGTCATAATGCAATGAACCAAGTCATAATGTAATGAACTGAGAGTCATAATGTAATGAATTGAGAGTCATACTGTAATGAACTGAGAGTCATAATGTAATGAACAGAGAGTCATAATGTAATGAACTGAGAGTCACAATGTAATGAACTGAGAGTCATAATGTAATGAACTGAGAGTCATAATGTAATGAACTGAGAGTCATAATGTAATGAATTGAGAGTCATAATGTAATGAATTGAGAGTCATAATGTAATGAACTGAGAGTCATACTGTAATGAACTGAGAGTCCTAATGTAATGTACTCTGGACGGCTCTGACTTAGAATACGTGGACAACAACAAATACCTGGGTGTCTGGTTAGACTGTAAACTCTCCTTTCAGACTCACATTAAGCATCTCCAATCCAAAATGAAATCTAGAATCGGCTTCCTATATCGCAACAAAGCATCCTTCACTCATGCTGCCAAACATACCCTCGTAAAACTGACCATCCTACCGATCCTCGACTTCGGTGATGTCATCTATAAAATAGCCTCCAACACTCTACTCAACAAACTGGATGCAGTCTATCACAGTGCCATGTGTTTTGTCACCAAAGCCCCATACACTACCCACCATTGCGACCTGTACACTCTCGTTGGCTGGCCCTCGCTTCATACTCGTCGCCAAACCCACTGGCTACAGGTTATCTACAAGTCTCTGCTAGGTAAAGCCCCACCTTATCTCAGCTCACTGGTCACCATAGCAGCACCCACTCGTAGCACGCGCTCCAGCAGGTATATCTCACTGGTCACCCCCAAAGCCAATTCCTCCTTTGGTCGTCTTTCCTTCCAGTTCTCTGCTGCCCATGACTGGAACGAATTGCAAAAATTTCTGAAGCTGGAGACTCATGTCTCCCTCACTAGCTTTAAGCACCAGCTGTCAGAGCATTTTACAGATCACTGCACCTGTACTTAGCCTATCTGTAAACAGCCCATCTAACTACCTACCTCATCCCCATACTGGTATTTATTTATTTATTTTGCTCCTTTGCACCCCAGTATTTCTACCTGCACATTCATCTTCTGCCGATCTACCATTCCAGTGTTTAATTGCTATTTTGTAATTACTTCGCAACCATGGCCTATTTATTTCCTTAGTTTACCTCATTTGCACTCACTGTATATAGACTTTTTGTTTTCTTTTGTTCTACTGTATTATTGACTGTATGTTTTGTTTATTCCATGTGTAACTCTGTGTTGTTGTATGTGTCAAATTGCTATGCTTTATCTTGGCCAGGTCGCAGTTGCAAATGAGAACTTGTTCTCAACTAGCCTACCTGGTTAAATAAAGGTGAAATAAATACATAAATAAAATTAACTGAGAGTCATGATCAAAGGGTATGCTGCAACTGTAACCCAGTAGAAAAGCACAGCTGCAACTAAAACCCAGTAGGAAAGCACCTGGCTGTAACTCAGAACACAGACAGACTCCCAACTCAAACAGACAGACAGACAGACAGACAGACAGACACATGGACACAGGAAACAGCAGATAAAGGAGACATAGACACAGGAAACAGCAGATAAGAAATCAGCCCTTTACTTACGTTACTTGCGGTCCTGTTGAAGACTCTCTAGTAGTCCATGTATGGTATACCCCAAATTGCGAGTTGCTGCAGCTTCAGGAACTTTGGTGGAGGACGGTTGGGGGTTAAAAGTTGAAGCAGCAACAGGTAGCAGGCAGGGAAAAGAGAGAAGGAGTGGCTCAGTTAGGCAGCTTCAACTCACTGTCCAATAGATTCCTCATAGCCCTGAACATTCTGCTAAGCCCAGGGGCTGAACATTAGCCCCTCCCACTATGATGTCAAAGCCCCAGGTCACATGATACTCTACAGGCCAATGGAAACCTGTGTTTCCTTGGCAACTAGAACCCAGCACTTCAATGGGGTTTTCTGTCTGTCACTGGTGGTCAGGAAAAAAGACCAAGAAAATAAAACTTCACACAAGACTCAGTAAACAAATTATGAAAAAACATAACAAACATTAACCATTTTCTGTTCGAAATGTTTCCAATTTAACTCATTTACATGTTATCTTACCTTTAAAACTATACTACTGATTCTATTTTAGTAAAAATATAGCCTACAGATTATTTTTCAAAATCAACTAATCAGGGAACAATTATTTTGTAAAAGTGTCCTGCGACAAAGTATATTCAATGCATTGAGATGTTTTATTGAAATTGTTCCAATGTGCAACAGTAAGGCTATACTGAATCCTTATGGCAGATCGGCTGTCCTACAGCTGAGAGCAGATGTCTGTTCACATTGGAGGGCATGCTTTAGTTAAATAGATCAGTGGAAGTCAAAGTACACAGGCTGATTAGCTGGGAGTCAGGTTGGATTGAGCGACTGTTTCTTAATGGACAGCTTTTGGAAACCAGGCCATTGTGCCCTGCTGAGTCATGTAAAGGCCTGCAGACATTGAAAGTGTGGTAGTGGGGTTATTCCTAATGTTATGTTTTATTAATGTGTAATGAATCATAATGTGACATGTACAGCAGTGGTCTACACATTTACATTTTACATGTTAGTCATTTTGCCAACATTCGTAACAGTGTATTCAACTGAAGTAAGTGAAACAACCACATATCAGGATCATTGCAAGTAAAAACGTATTAAAAATAGTCTGCAAGCCTTGTAAGAGTA
>NC_050572.1:1232521-1277521 GCF_013265735.2 Oncorhynchus mykiss | reverse complement strand
TGTCAGACTAATTTGAAATGGACTGCCACTACCGGGAGATAAAACACATGTCAGACTAATTTGAAATGTACTGCCACGACCGGGAGATAAGACACATGTCAGACTAATTTGAAATGGACTGCCACTACCGGGACATAAGACACATGTCAGACTATTTTGAAATGGACTGCCACTACCGGGAGAGAAGACACATGTCAGACTAATTTGAAATGGACTGCCACGACCGGGAGATAAGACACATGTCAGACTAATTTGAAATGGACTGCCACTACCGGGAGACAAGACACATGTCAGACTAATTTGAAATGGACTGCCACTACCGGGAGATAAGACACATGTCAGACTAATTTGAAATGGACTGCCACGACCGGGAGATAAGACACATGTCAGACCAATTTGAAATGGACTGCCACTACCGGGACATAAGACACATGTCAGAATAATTATAAATGGACTACCACGACCGGGAGATATGACACATGTCAGACTAATTTTAAATGGACTGCCACTACCAGGACATAAGACACATGTCAGACTAATTTGAAATGGACTGCCACTACCGGGAGATAAGACACATGTCAGACTATTTTGAAATGGACTGCCACTACCGGGAGAGAAGACACATGTCAGACTAATTTGAAATGGACTGCCACGACCGGGAGATAAGACACATGTCAGACTAATTTGAAATGGACTGCCACTACCGGGAGACAAGACACATGTCAGACTAATTTGAAATGGACTGCCACTACCGGGAGATAAGACACATGTCAGACTAATTTGAAATGGACTGCCACGACCGGGAGATAAGACACATGTCAGACCAATTTGAAATGGACTGCCACTACCGGGACATAAGACACATGTCAGACTAATTATAAATGGACTACCACGACCGGGAGATATGACACATGTCAGACTAATTTGAAATGGACTGCCACTACTGGGAGATAAGACACATGTCAGACTGATTTGAAATGGACTGCCACTACCGGGAGATAAGACACGTCAGACTAATTTGAAATGGACTGCCACTACCGGGAGATAAGAAACGTCAGACTAATTTGAAATGGACTGCCACTACCGGGAGATAAGACACGTCAGACTAATTTGAAATGGACTGCCACTACCGTGAGATAAGACACATGTCAGACTAATTTGAAATGTACTGCCACGACCGGGAGATAAGACACATGTCAGACTAATTTGAAATGGACTGCCACTACCGGGAGATAAGACACATGTCAGACTAATTTGAAATGGACTGCCACTACCGGGAGATAAGACACATGTCAGACTAATTTGAAATGGACTGCCACTACCGGGAGATAAGACACGTCAGACTAATTTGAAATGGACTGCCACTACCGGGAGATAAGACACGTTAGACTAATTTGAAATGGACTGCCACTACCGGGAGATAAGACACATGTCAGACTAATTTGAAATGGACTGCCACTACCGGGAGATAAGACACGTCAGACTAATTTGAAATGGACTGCCACTACCGGGAGATAAGACACATGTCGGACTAATTTGAAATGGACTGCCACTACCGGGAGATAAGACACATGTCAGACTAATTTGAAATGGACTGCCACTACCGGGAGATAAAACACATGTCAGACTAATTTGAAATGTACTGCCACGACCGGGAGATAAGACACATGTCAGACTAATTTGAAATGGACTGCCACTACCGGGAGACAAGACACATGTCAGACTAATTTGAAATGGACTGCCAATACCGGGAGATAAGACGAATGAAAGACAAATTTGAAATGGACTGCCACTACCGGGAGATAAGATACATGTCATACTAATTTGAAATGGACTGCCACTACCGGGAGATAAGACACATGTCAGACTAATTTGAAATGGACTGCCACTACTGGGAGACAAGACACATGTCAGACTAATTTGAAATGGACTGCCACTACCGGGATATACAGTGCCTTGCGAAAGTATTCGGCCCCCTTGAACTTTGCGACCTTTTGCCACATTTCAGGCTTCAAACATAAAGATATAAAACTGTATTTTTTTGTGAAGAATCAACAACAAGTGGGACACAATCATGAAGTGGAACGACATTTATTGGATATTTCAAACTTTTTTAACAAATCAAAAACTGAAAAATTGGGCGTGCAAAATTATTCAGCCCCTTTACTTTCAGTGCAGCAAACTCTCTCCAGAAGTTCAGTGAGGATCTCTGAATGATCCAATGTTGACCTAAATGACTAATGATGATAAATACAATCCACCTGTGTGTAATCAAGTCTCCGTATAAATGCACCTGCACTGTGATAGTCTCAGAGGTCCGTTAAAAGCGCAGAGAACATCATGAAGAACAAGGAACACACCAGGCAGGTCCGAGATACTGTTGTGAAGAAGTTTAAAGCTGGATTTGGATACAAAAAGATTTCCCAAGCTTTAAACATCCCAAGGAGCACAGTGCAAGCGATAATATTGAAATGGAAGGAGTATCAGACCACTGCAAATCTACCAAGACCTGGCCGTCCCTCTAAACTTTCAGCTCATACAAGGAGAAGACTGATCAGAGATGCAGCCAAGAGGCCCATGATCACTCTGGATGAACTGCAGAGATCTACAGCTGAGGTGGGAGACTCTGTCCATAGGACAACAATCAGTCGTATATTGCACAAATCTGGCCTTTATGGAAGAGGGGCAAGAAGAAAGCCATTTCTTAAAGATATCCATAAAAAGTGTCGTTTAAAGTTTGCCACAAGCCACCTGGGAGACACACCAAACATGTGGAAGAAGGTGCTCTGGTCAGATGAAACCAAAATTGAACTTTTTGGCAACAATGCAAAACGTTATGTTTGGCGTAAAAGCAACACAGTTGAACACACCATCCCCACTGTCAAACATGGTGGTGGCAGCATCATGGTTTGGGCCTGCTTTTCTTCAGCAGGGACAGGGAAGATGGTTAAAATTGATGGGAAGATGGATGGAGCCAAATACAGGACCATTCTGGAAGAGAACCTGATGGAGTCTGCAAAAGACCTGAGACTGGGACGGAGATTTGTCTTCCAACAAGACAATGATCCAAAACATAAAGCAAAATCTACAATGGAATGGTTCAAAAATAAACATATCCAGGTGTTAGAATGGCCAAGTCAAAGTCCAGACCTGAATCCAATCGAGAATCTGTGGAAAGAACTGAAAACTGCTGTTCACAAATGCTCTCCATCCAACCTCACTGAGCTCGAGCTGTTTTGCAAGGAGAAATGGGAAAACATTTCAGTCTCTCGATGTGCAAAACTGATAGAGACATACCCCAAGCGACTTACAGCTGTAATCACAGCAAAAGGTGGCGCTACAAAGTATTAACTTAAGGGGGCTGAATAATTTTGCACGCCCAATTTTTCAGTTTTTGATTTGTTAAAAAAGTTTGAAATATCCAATAAATGTCGTTCCACTTCATGATTGTGTCCCACTTGTTGTTGATTCTTCACAAAAAAATACAGTTTTATATCTTTATGTTTGAAGCCTGAAATGTGGCAAAAGGTCGCAAAGTTCAAGGGGGCCGAATACTTTCGCAAGGCACTGTAAGACACATGTCAGACTAATTATAAATGGACTACCACGACCGGGAGATATGACACATGTCAGACTCAATTGAAATGGACCGCCACGACCGGGAGATAAGACACATGTCAAACTAATTTGAAATGGACTGCCACTACCGGGAGATAAGACACATGTCAAACTAATTTGAAATGGACTGCCACTACCGGGAGATAAGACACATGTCAGACTAATTTGAAATGGACTGCCACTTCCGGGAGATAAGATACATGTCAGACTAATTTGAAACTGACTGCCACTACAGGGACATAAGACACATGTCAGACTAATTTTAAATGGACTGCCACTACCAGGACATAAGACACATGTCAGACTAATTTGAAATGGACTGCCACTACCGGGAGATAAGACACGTCAGACTAATTTGAAATGGACTGCCACTACCGGGAGATAAGACACATGTCAGACTAGTTTGAAATGGACTGCCACGACCGGGAGATAAGACACATGTCAGACTAATTTGAAATGGACTGCCACTACCGGGAGATAAGACACATGTCATACTAATTTGAAATGGACTGCCACTACCGGGACATAAGACACATGTCAGACTAATTTGAAATGGACTGCCACTACCGGGAGATAAGACACATGTCAGACTAATTTGAAATGGACTGCCACTACCGGGAGATAAGACACATGTCAGACCAATTTGAAATGGACTGCCACTACCGGGACATAAGACACATGTCAGACTAATTTGAAATGGACTGCCACTACCGGGAGATAAGACACATGTCAGACTAATTTGAAATGGACTGCCACTACCGGAGATAAGACACATGTCAGACTAATTTGAAATGGACTGCCACTACCGTGAGATAAAACACATGTCAGACTAATTTGAAATGGACTGCCACTACCGGGAGAGAAGACACATGTCAGACTAATTTGAAATGGACTGCCATGACCGGGAGATAAGACACATGTCAGACTAATTTGAAATGGACTGCCACTACCGGGAGACAAGACACATGTCAGACTAATTTGAAATGGACTGCCACTACCGGGAGATAAGACACATGTCAGACTATTTTGAAATGGACTGCCACGACCGGGAGATAAGACACATGTCAGACCAATTTGAAATGGACTGCCACTACCGGGACATAAGACACATGTCAGACTAATTATAAATGGACTACCACGACCGGGAGATATGACACATGTCAGACTAATTTGAAATGGACTGCCACTACTGGGAGATAAGACACATGTCAGACTGATTTGAAATGGACTGCCACTACCGGGAGATAAGACACGTCTGACTAATTTGAAATGGACTGCCACTACCGGGAGATAAGACACGTCAGACTAATTTGAAATGGACTGCCACTACCGGGAGATAAGACACGTCAGACTAATTTGAAATGGACTGCCACTACCGTGAGATAAGACACATGTCAGACTAATTTGAAATGGACTGCCACTACCGGGAGATAAGACACATGTCAGACTATTTTGAAATGGACTGCCACTACCGTGAGATAAGACACATGTCAGACTAATTTGAAATGTACTGCCACGACCGGGAGATAAGACACATGTCAGACTAATTTGAAATGGACTGCCACTACCGGGAGATAAGACACATGTCAGACTAATTTGAAATGGACTGCCACTACCGGGAGATAAGACACATGTCAGACTAATTTGAAATGGACTGCCACTACCGGGAGATAAGACACGTCAGACTAATTTGAAATGGACTGCCACTACCGGGAGATAAGACACATGTCAGACTATTTTGAAATGGACTGCCACTACCGGGAGAGAAGACACATGTCAGACTAATTTGAAATGGACTGCCACGACCGGGAGATAAGACACATGTCAGACTAATTTGAAATGGACTGCCACTACCGGGAGATAAGACACATGTCAGACCAATTTGAAATGGACTGCCACTACCGGGACATAAGACACATGTCAGACTAATTATAAATGGACTACCACGACCGGGAGATATGACACATGTCAGACTAATTTGAAATGGACTGCCACTACTGGGAGATAAGACACATGTCAGACTGATTTGAAATGGACTGCCACTACCGGGAGATAAGACACATGTCAGACTAATTTGAAATGTACTGCCACGACCGGGAGATAAGACACATGTCAGACTAATTTGAAATGGACTGCCACTACCGGGAGATAAGACACATGTCAGACTAATTTGAAATGGACTGCCACTACCGGGAGATAAGACACATGTCAGACTAATTTGAAATGGACTGCCACTACCGGGAGATAAGACACGTCAGACTAATTTGAAATGGACTGCCACTACCGGGAGATAAGACACATGTCAGACTATTTTGAAATGGACTGCCACTACCGGGAGAGAAGACACATGTCAGACTAATTTGAAATGGACTGCCACGACCGGGAGATAAGACACATGTCAGACTAATTTGAAATGGACTGCCACTACCGGGAGATAAGACACATGTCAGACCAATTTGAAATGGACTGCCACTACCGGGACATAAGACACATGTCAGACTAATTATAAATGGACTACCACGACCGGGAGATATGACACATGTCAGACTAATTTGAAATGGACTGCCACTACTGGGAGATAAGACACATGTCAGACTGATTTGAAATGGACTGCCACTACCGGGAGATAAGACACGTCAGACTAATTTGAAATGGACTGCCACTACCGGGAGATAAGACACGTCAGACTAATTTGAAATGGACTGCCACTACCGGGAGATAAGACACGTCAGACTAATTTGAAATGGACTGCCACTACCGGGAGATAAGACACGTCAGACTAATTTGAAATGGACTGCCACTACCGTGAGATAAGACACGTCAGACTAATTTGAAATGTACTGCCACGACCGGGAGATAAGACACATGTCAGACTAATTTGAAATGTACTGCCACTACCGGGATATAAGACACATGTCAGACTAATTTGAAATGGACTGCCACTACCGGGAGATAAGACACATGTCAGACTAATTTGAAATGGACTGCCACGACCGGGAGATAAGACACATGTCAGACTAATTTGAACTGGACTGCCACGACCGGGAGATAAGACACATGTCAGACTAATTTGAAATGGACTGCCACTACCGGGAGTGGCAGTCCCCAACACCCCTTTACAGTGGAGAAATACTAATGAAACTATGGTTAGGGCAGAGAGTCTGATTCCAGTCTTCCTAGACCCGCTCATGGAATACAGGTGGAATTGCTGGTAGAACATCTGCCTGAACCATCTACCCTCCATAGAGTCATCTGCCTGAGCCAACTACCCTCCATAGAGTCATCTGCCTGAGCCAACTACCCTCCATAGAGTCATCTGCCTGAGCCATCTACCCTCCATAGTCATCTGCCTGAGCCATCTACCCTCCACAGAGTCATCTGCCTGAGCCATCTACCCTCCATAGAGTCATCTGCCTCAACCATCTACACTTCATAGGGTCATCTTCCTCAGCCATCTACCCTACATAGGATCATCTCTCTCAGCCATCTAATCTCTATAGGGTCGTCTTCCTCAACCGTCTACCCTCAGAAGGGTCATCTGCCTCAGCCAACTACCCTCCACTGGGTCATTTGCCTCAGCCATCTACCCTCTGTAAGGTTATCATTCTGAGCCATCTACACTCCGTAGGGTCATCTGACTGAACCATCTGCCCTCTATAGTGTAATCTGCCTCAGCAAAATACGCTCCACTGGGTAATTTGCATCCTCCATCTACCCTCAATGAGGTCATCATTCTGAGCCACCTGCCATCCATAGTGTAATCTGCCTGGGCCATCTACCCTCCATTGCGTCATCTGCCTTAACCTTCTACCCTCTTTAGGGGTAGAATATGCTTCAGCCATGTACCCTTGATTTGATGATCTGTCTCAGCCATCTACCCTCCATAAGGTCATTTGCCTCAGCCATCTACCCTCAATGAGGTCATCATTCTGAGCCATCTACCCTCTTTAGGGTAATATGCTTCAGCCATCTACCCTCCATATGTTCATCTGCCTCAGCCATCTATCCGCCCGAAGGTCATCTGCCTCTGCCAACTACCCTCCATTGGGTGATCTGCCTCAGCCATCTACCCTCAGAAGGTTCAACTGCTTTAGCCATCTACCCTCCATAGAGTAATCTGCCTGAGCCGTCTGGAACCCATAAGACACCCTAGGTCAGACATGAAGATTCAGGTCTGGAACCTATAAGACACCCTAGGTCAGAGAAGAAGATTCAGGTCTGGAACCTATTAGACACCCTAGGTCTGGAACCCATAAGACACCCTAGGTCAGAGTGGGAGATTCAGGTCTGGAACCCATAAGACACCCTAGGTCAGAGATGAAGATTCAGGTCTGGAACCCATAAGACACCCTAGGTCAGAGATGGAGATTCAGGTCTGGATCCCATAAGACACCCTAGGTCAGAGAAGAAGATTCAGGTCTGGAGCCCATAAGATACCCTAGGTCAGAGATTCAAATTCAGGTCTGGAACCTAGAAGACAACCTAGGTCAGAGAAGAAGATTCAGGTCTGGATCCCATAAGACACCCTAGGTCAGAGAAGAAGATTCAGGTCTGGAACCCATAAGACACCCTAGGTCAGAGATGAAGATTCAGGTCTGGAACCCATAAGACACCCTAGGTCTGGAACCCATAAGACACGCTAGGTCAGAGAGGGAGATTCAGGTCTGTAACCCATAAGACACCCTTGGTCAGAGATGAAGATTCAGGTCTGGAACCTATTAGACACCCTAGGTCAGAGATTAATATTCAGGTCTGGAACCTATAAGACACCCTAGGTCAGAGATGAAGCTTCAGGTCTGGAACCCATAAGACAGCCTAGGTCTGGAACCCATAAGACACCCTAGGTAAGAGAGGAAGATTCAGGTCTGGATCCCATAAGACACCCTAGGTCAGAAAGGAAGATTCAGGTCTGGAACCCATAAGACACCCTAAGTCAGAGATGGAGATTCGGGTATGGATCCCATAAGACACCCTAGGTCAGATATGAAGATTCAGGTCTGGAACCCATAAGACACCCTAGGTCAGAGAGGGAGATTCAGGTCTGGAACCCATAAGACACCCTAGGTCTGGAACCCATAAGACACCCTAGGTCTGGAACCCATAAGACACCCTAGGTCAGAGAGTGAGATTCAGGTCTGGAACCCATAAGACACCCTAGGTCAGAGAAGAAGATTCAGGTCTGGAACCCATAAGACACCCTAGGTCAGAGAAGAAGGTTCAGGTCTGGAACCTATTAGACACCCTAGGTCTGGAACCCATAAGACACCCTAGGTCAGAGATGAAGATTCAGGTCTGGAACCTATTAGACACCCTAGGTCAGAGATGGAGATTCAGGTCTGGAACCCATAAGACACCCTAGGTCAGAGATGAAGATTCAGGTCTGGAACCCATAAGACACCCTAGGTCTGGAACCCATAAGACACCCTAGGTCAGAGAGGGAGATTCAGGTCTGGAACCCATAAGACACCCTAGGTCAGAGATGAAGATTCAGGTCTGGAACCCATAAGACACCCTAGGTCAGAGATGGAGATTCAGGTCTGGATCCCATAAGACACCCTAGGTCAGAGAAGAAGATTCAGGTCTGGAACCCATAAGATACCCTAGGTCAGAGATTAAAATTCAGGTCTGGAACCTAGAAGACACCCTAGGTCAGGGAAGAAGATTCAGCTCTGGATCCCATAAGACACCCTAGGTCAGAGAAGAAGATTCAGGTCTGGAACCCATAAGACACCCTAGGTCAGAGATGAAGATTCAGGTCTGGAACCCATAAGACACCCTAGGTCTGGAACCCATAAGACACCCTAGGTCAGAGAGGGAGATTCAGGTCTGGAACCCATAAGACACCCTTGGTCAGAGATGAAGATTCAGGTCTGGAACCTATTAGACACCCTAGGTCAGAGATTAATATTCAGGTCTGGAACCTATAAGACACCCTAGGTAAGAGAGGAAGATTCAGGTCTGGATCCCATAAGACACCCTAGGTCAGAAAGGAAGATTCAGGTCTGGAACCCATAAGACACCCTAAGTCAGAGATGGAGATTCGGGTATGGATCCCATAAGACACCCTAGGTCAGATATGAAGATTCAGGTCTGGAACCCATAAGACACCCTAGGTCAGAGAGGGAGATTCAGGTCTGGAACCCATAAGACACCCTAGGTCTGGAACCCATAAGACACCCTAGGTAAGAGAGGAAGATTCAGGTCTGGATCCCATAAGACACCCTAGGTCAGAAAGGAAGATTCAGGTCTGGAACCCATAAGACACCCTAAGTCAGAGATGGAGATTCGGGTATGGATCCCATAAGACACCCTAGGTCAGATATGAAGATTCAGGTCTGGAACCCATAAGACACCCTAGGTCAGAGAGGGAGATTCAGGTCTGGAACCCATAAGACACCCTAGGTCTGGAACCCATAAGACACCCTAGGTCTGGAACCCATAAGACACCCTAGGTCAGAGAGGGAGATTCAGGTCTGGAACCCATAAGACACCCTAGGTCAGAGAAGAAGATTCAGGTCTGGAACCCATAAGACACCCTAGGTCAGAGAAGATGGTTCAGGTCTGGAACCTATTAGACACCCTAGGTCTGGAATCCATAAGACACCCTAGGTCAGAGATGAAGATTCAGGTCTGGAACCTATTAGACACCCTAGGTCAGAGATGGAGATTCAGGTCTGGATCCCATAAGACACCCTAGGTCAGAGATGAAGATTCAGGACTGGAACCCATAAGACACCCTAGGTCTGGAACCCATAAGACACCATAGGTCTGGAACCAATAAGACACCCTAGGTCAGAGAGGGAGATTCAGGTCTGTAACCCATAAGACACCCTAGGTCAGAGATGAAGATTCAGCTCTGGAACCCATAAGACACCCTAGGTCAGAGATGGAGATTCAGGTCTGGATCCCATAAGACACCATATGTCAGAGAGGGAGATTCAGGTCTGGAACCCATAAGACACCCTTGGTCAGAGATGAAGATTCAGGTCTGGAACCTATTAGACACCCTAGGTCAGAGAAGAAGATTCAGGTCTGGAACCCATAAGACAGCCTAGGTCTGGAACCCATAAGACACCCTAGGTCAGAGAGGAAGATTCAGGTCTGGTTCCATAAGACACCCTAGGTCAGAGATGAAGACTCAGGTCTGGAACCTATTAGACACCCTAGGTCAGAGAAGAAGATTCAGGTCTGAAACCCATAAGACAGCCTAGGTCTGGAACCCATAAGACACCCTAGGTCAGAGAGGAAGATTCAGGTCTGGATCCCATAAGACACCCTAGGTCAGAGAGAAAGATTCAGGTCTGGAACCCATAAGACACCCTAGGTCAGAGATGGAGATTCAGGTCTGGAACCCAAAAGACACCCTAGGTCTGGAACCCATAAGACACCCTAGGTCTGGAACCCATAAGACACCCTAGGTCAGAGAGGGAGATTCAGGTCTGGAACCCATAAGACACCCTAGGTCAGAGATGAAGATTCAGCTCTGGAACCCATAAGACACCCTAGGTCAGAGATGGAGATTCAGGTCTGGATCCCATAAGACACCGTATGTCAGAGAGGGAGATTCAGGTCTGGAACCCATAAGACACCCTTTGTCAGAGATGAAGATTCAGGTCTGGAACCTATTAGACACCCTATGTCAGAGAAGAAGATTCAGGTCTGGAACCCATAAGACAGCCTAGGTCTGGAACCCATAAGACAGCCTAGGTCAGAGAGGAAGATTCAGGTCTGGATCCCATAAGACACCCTAGGTCAGAGAGGAAGATTCAGGTCTGGAACCCATAAGACACCCTAGGTCAGAGATGGAGTTTCAGGTATGGATCCCATAAGACACCCTAGGTCAGATATGAAGATTCAGGTCTGGAACCCATAAGACACCCTAGGTCAGAGAGGGAGATTCAGGTCTGGAACCCATAAGACACCCTAGGTCTGGAACCCATAAGACACCCTAGCTCTGGAACCCATAAGACACCCTAGGTCTGGAACCCATAAGACACCCTAGGTCAGAGAGGGAGATTCAGGTCTGGAACCCATAAGACACCCTAGGTCAGAGAAGAAGATTCAGGTCTGGAACCCCTAAGACACCCTAGGTCAGAGAAGAAGGTTCAGGTCTGGAACCTATTAGACACCCTAGGTCTGGAACCCATAAGACAACCTAGGTCAGAGATGAAGATTCAGGTCTGGAACCCATAAGACAACCTAGGTCTGGAACCCATAAGACACCCTAGGTCAGAGAGGGAGATTCAGGTCTGGAACCCATAAGACACCCTAGGTCAGAGATGAAGATTCAGCTCTGGAACCCATAAGACACCCTAGGTCAGAGATGGAGATTCAGGTCTGGAACCCATAAGACACCCTAGGTCAGAGATGAAGATTCAGCTCTGGAACCCATAAGACAACCTTGGTCAGGGAGGAAGATTCAGGTCTGGATCCCATAAGACACCCTAGGTCAGAGATGAAGACTCAGGTCTGGAACCTATTAGACACCCTAGGTCAGAGAAGAAGATTCAGGTCTGGAACCCATAAGACAGCCTAGGTCTGGAACCCATAAGACACCCTAGGTCAGAGAGGAAGATTCAGGTCTGGATCCCATAAGACACCCTAGGTCAGAGAGAAAGATTCAGGTCTGGAACCCATAAGACACCCTAGGTCAGAGATGGAGATTCAGGTCTGGAACCCAAAAGACACCCTAGGTCTGGAACCCATAAGACACCCTAGGTCTGGAACCCATAAGACACCCTAGGTCAGAGAGTTAGATTCAGGTCTGGAACCCATAAGACACCCTAGGTCAGAGATGAAGATTCAGCTCTGGAACCCATAAGACACCCTAGGTCAGAGATGGAGATTCAGGTCTGGATCCCATAAGACACCGTATGTCAGAGAGGGAGATTCAGGTCTGGAACCCATAAGACACCCTTTGTCAGAGATGAAGATTCAGGTCTGGAACCTATTAGACACCCTATGTCAGAGAAGAAGATTCAGGTCTGGAACCCATAAGACAGCCTAGGTCTGGAACCCATAAGACAGCCTAGGTCAGAGAGGAAGATTCAGGTCTGGATCCCATAAGACACCCTAGGTCAGAGAGGAAGATTCAGGTCTGGAACCCATAAGACACCCTAGGTCAGAGATGGAGTTTCAGGTATGGATCCCATAAGACACCCTAGGTCAGATATGAAGATTCAGGTCTGGAACCCATAAGACACCCTAGGTCAGAGAGGGAGATTCAGGTCTGGAACCCATAAGACACCCTAGGTCTGGAACCCATAAGACACCCTAGCTCTGGAACCCATAAGACACCCTAGGTCTGGAACCCATAAGACACCCTAGGTCAGAGAGGGAGATTCAGGTCTGGAACCCATAAGACACCCTAGGTCAGAGAAGAAGATTCAGGTCTGGAACCCCTAAGACACCCTAGGTCAGAGAAGAAGGTTCAGGTCTGGAACCTATTAGACACCCTAGGTCTGGAACCCATAAGACACCCTAGGTCAGAGATGAAGATTCAGGTCTGGAACCCATAAGACAACCTAGGTCTGGAACCCATAAGACACCCTAGGTCAGAGAGGGAGATTCAGGTCTGGAACCCATAAGACACCCTAGGTCAGAGATGAAGATTCAGCTCTGGAACCCATAAGACACCCTAGGTCAGAGATGGAGATTCAGGTCTGGAACCCATAAGACACCCTAGGTCAGAGATGAAGATTCAGCTCTGGAACCCATAAGACAACCTAGGTCAGAGAGGAAGATTCAGGTCTGGATCCCATAAGACACCCTAGGTCAGAGATGAAGACTCAGGTCTGGAACCTATTAGACACCCTAGGTCAGAGAAGAAGATTCAGGTCTGGAACCCATAAGACAGCCTAGGTCTGGAACCCATAAGACACCCTAGTTCAGAGAGGAAGATTCAGGTCTGGATCCCATAAGACACCCTAGGTCAGAGAGAAAGATTCAGGTCTGGAACCCATAAGACACCCTAGGTCAGAGATGGAGATTCAGGTCTGGAACCCAAAAGACACCCTAGGTCTGGAACCCATAAGACACCCTAGGTCTGGAACCCATAAGACACCCTAGGTCAGAGAGGGAGATTCAGGTCTGGAACCCATAAGACACCCTAGGTCAGAGATGAAGATTCAGCTCTGGAACCCATAAGACACCCTAGGTCAGAGATGGAGATTCAGGTCTGGATCCCATAAGACACCGTATGTCAGAGAGGGAGATTCAGGTCTGGAACCCATAAGACACCCTTTGTCAGAGATGAAGATTCAGGTCTGGAACCTATTAGACACCCTATGTCAGAGAAGAAGATTCAGGTCTGGAACCCATAAGGCAGCCTAGGTCTGGAACCCATAAGACACCCTAGGTCAGAGAGGAAGATTCAGGTCTGGATCCCATAAGACACCCTAGGTCAGAGAGGAAGATTCAGGTCTGGAACCCATAAGACACCCTAGGTCAGAGATGGAGATTCAGGTATGGATCCCATAAGACACCCTAGGTCAGATATGAAGATTCAGGTCTGGAACCCATAAGACACCCTAGGTCAGAGAGGGAGATTCAGGTCTGGAACCCATAAGACACCCTAGGTCTGGAACCCATAAGACACCCTAGGTCAGAGAGGAAGATTCAGGTCTGGTTCCATAAGACACCCTAGGTCAGAGATGAAGACTCAGGTCTGGAACCTATTAGACACCCTAGGTCAGAGAAGAAGATTCAGGTCTGAAACCCATAAGACAGCCTAGGTCTGGAACCCATAAGACACCCTAGGTCAGAGAGGAAGATTCAGGTCTGGATCCCATAAGACACCCTAGGTCAGAGAGAAAGATTCAGGTCTGGAACCCATAAGACACCCTAGGTCAGAGATGGAGATTCAGGTCTGGAACCCAAAAGACACCCTAGGTCTGGAACCCATAAGACACCCTAGGTCTGGAACCCATAAGACACCCTAGGTCAGAGAGGGAGATTCAGGTCTGGAACCCATAAGACACCCTAGGTCAGAGATGAAGATTCAGCTCTGGAACCCATAAGACACCCTAGGTCAGAGATGGAGATTCAGGTCTGGATCCCATAAGACACCGTATGTCAGAGAGGGAGATTCAGGTCTGGAACCCATAAGACACCCTTTGTCAGAGATGAAGATTCAGGTCTGGAACCTATTAGACACCCTATGTCAGAGAAGAAGATTCAGGTCTGGAACCCATAAGACAGCCTAGGTCTGGAACCCATAAGACAGCCTAGGTCAGAGAGGAAGATTCAGGTCTGGATCCCATAAGACACCCTAGGTCAGAGAGGAAGATTCAGGTCTGGAACCCATAAGACACCCTAGGTCAGAGATGGAGTTTCAGGTATGGATCCCATAAGACACCCTAGGTCAGATATGAAGATTCAGGTCTGGAACCCATAAGACACCCTAGGTCAGAGAGGGAGATTCAGGTCTGGAACCCATAAGACACCCTAGGTCTGGAACCCATAAGACACCCTAGCTCTGGAACCCATAAGACACCCTAGGTCTGGAACCCATAAGACACCCTAGGTCAGAGAGGGAGATTCAGGTCTGGAACCCATAAGACACCCTAGGTCAGAGAAGAAGATTCAGGTCTGGAACCCCTAAGACACCCTAGGTCAGAGAAGAAGGTTCAGGTCTGGAACCTATTAGACACCCTAGGTCTGGAACCCATAAGACAACCTAGGTCAGAGATGAAGATTCAGGTCTGGAACCCATAAGACAACCTAGGTCTGGAACCCATAAGACACCCTAGGTCAGAGAGGGAGATTCAGGTCTGGAACCCATAAGACACCCTAGGTCAGAGATGAAGATTCAGCTCTGGAACCCATAAGACACCCTAGGTCAGAGATGGAGATTCAGGTCTGGAACCCATAAGACACCCTAGGTCAGAGATGAAGATTCAGCTCTGGAACCCATAAGACAACCTTGGTCAGGGAGGAAGATTCAGGTCTGGATCCCATAAGACACCCTAGGTCAGAGATGAAGACTCAGGTCTGGAACCTATTAGACACCCTAGGTCAGAGAAGAAGATTCAGGTCTGGAACCCATAAGACAGCCTAGGTCTGGAACCCATAAGACACCCTAGGTCAGAGAGGAAGATTCAGGTCTGGATCCCATAAGACACCCTAGGTCAGAGAGAAAGATTCAGGTCTGGAACCCATAAGACACCCTAGGTCAGAGATGGAGATTCAGGTCTGGAACCCAAAAGACACCCTAGGTCTGGAACCCATAAGACACCCTAGGTCTGGAACCCATAAGACACCCTAGGTCAGAGAGTTAGATTCAGGTCTGGAACCCATAAGACACCCTAGGTCAGAGATGAAGATTCAGCTCTGGAACCCATAAGACACCCTAGGTCAGAGATGGAGATTCAGGTCTGGATCCCATAAGACACCGTATGTCAGAGAGGGAGATTCAGGTCTGGAACCCATAAGACACCCTTTGTCAGAGATGAAGATTCAGGTCTGGAACCTATTAGACACCCTATGTCAGAGAAGAAGATTCAGGTCTGGAACCCATAAGACAGCCTAGGTCTGGAACCCATAAGACAGCCTAGGTCAGAGAGGAAGATTCAGGTCTGGATCCCATAAGACACCCTAGGTCAGAGAGGAAGATTCAGGTCTGGAACCCATAAGACACCCTAGGTCAGAGATGGAGTTTCAGGTATGGATCCCATAAGACACCCTAGGTCAGATATGAAGATTCAGGTCTGGAACCCATAAGACACCCTAGGTCAGAGAGGGAGATTCAGGTCTGGAACCCATAAGACACCCTAGGTCTGGAACCCATAAGACACCCTAGCTCTGGAACCCATAAGACACCCTAGGTCTGGAACCCATAAGACACCCTAGGTCAGAGAGGGAGATTCAGGTCTGGAACCCATAAGACACCCTAGGTCAGAGAAGAAGATTCAGGTCTGGAACCCCTAAGACACCCTAGGTCAGAGAAGAAGGTTCAGGTCTGGAACCTATTAGACACCCTAGGTCTGGAACCCATAAGACACCCTAGGTCAGAGATGAAGATTCAGGTCTGGAACCCATAAGACAACCTAGGTCTGGAACCCATAAGACACCCTAGGTCAGAGAGGGAGATTCAGGTCTGGAACCCATAAGACACCCTAGGTCAGAGATGAAGATTCAGCTCTGGAACCCATAAGACACCCTAGGTCAGAGATGGAGATTCAGGTCTGGAACCCATAAGACACCCTAGGTCAGAGATGAAGATTCAGCTCTGGAACCCATAAGACAACCTAGGTCAGAGAGGAAGATTCAGGTCTGGATCCCATAAGACACCCTAGGTCAGAGATGAAGACTCAGGTCTGGAACCTATTAGACACCCTAGGTCAGAGAAGAAGATTCAGGTCTGGAACCCATAAGACAGCCTAGGTCTGGAACCCATAAGACACCCTAGTTCAGAGAGGAAGATTCAGGTCTGGATCCCATAAGACACCCTAGGTCAGAGAGAAAGATTCAGGTCTGGAACCCATAAGACACCCTAGGTCAGAGATGGAGATTCAGGTCTGGAACCCAAAAGACACCCTAGGTCTGGAACCCATAAGACACCCTAGGTCTGGAACCCATAAGACACCCTAGGTCAGAGAGGGAGATTCAGGTCTGGAACCCATAAGACACCCTAGGTCAGAGATGAAGATTCAGCTCTGGAACCCATAAGACACCCTAGGTCAGAGATGGAGATTCAGGTCTGGATCCCATAAGACACCGTATGTCAGAGAGGGAGATTCAGGTCTGGAACCCATAAGACACCCTTTGTCAGAGATGAAGATTCAGGTCTGGAACCTATTAGACACCCTATGTCAGAGAAGAAGATTCAGGTCTGGAACCCATAAGGCAGCCTAGGTCTGGAACCCATAAGACACCCTAGGTCAGAGAGGAAGATTCAGGTCTGGATCCCATAAGACACCCTAGGTCAGAGAGGAAGATTCAGGTCTGGAACCCATAAGACACCCTAGGTCAGAGATGGAGATTCAGGTATGGATCCCATAAGACACCCTAGGTCAGATATGAAGATTCAGGTCTGGAACCCATAAGACACCCTAGGTCAGAGAGGGAGATTCAGGTCTGGAACCCATAAGACACCCTAGGTCTGGAACCCATAAGACACCCTAGCTCTGGAACCCATAAGACACCCTAGGTCTGGAACCCATAAGACACCCTAGGTCAGAGAGGGAGATTCAGGTCTGGAACCCATACGACACCCTAGGTCAGAGAAGAAGATTCAGGTCTGGAACCCATAAGACACCCTAGGTCAGAGAAGAAGGTTCAGGTCTGGAACCTATTAGACACCCTAGGTCTGGAACCCATAAGACACCCTAGGTCAGAGATGAAGATTCAGGTCTGGAACCCATAAGACAACCTAGGTCTGGAACCCATAAGACACCCTAGGTCAGAGAGGGAGATTCAGGTCTGGAACCCATAAGACACCCTAGGTCAGAGATGAAGATTCAGCTCTGGAACCCATAAGACACCCTAGGTCAGAGATGGAGATTCAGGTCTGGAACCCATAAGACACCCTAGGTCAGAGATGAAGATTCAGCTCTGGAACCCATAAGACAGCCTAGGTCTGGAACCCATAAGACACCCTAGGTCAGAGAGGAAGATTCAGGTCTGGATCCCATAAGACACCCTAGGTCAGAGAGGAAGATTCAGGTCTGGAACCCATAAGACACCCTAGGTCAGAGATGGAGATTCAGGTATGGATCCCATAAGACACCCTAGGTCAGATATGAAGATTCAGGTCTGGAACCCATAAGACACCCTAGGTCAGAGAGGGAGATTCAGGTCTGGAACCCATAAGACACCCTAGGTCTGGAACCCATAAGACACCCTAGCTCTGGAACCCATAAGACACCCTAGGTCTGGAACCCATAAGACACCCTAGGTCAGAGAGGGAGATTCAGGTCTGGAACCCATAAGACACCCTAGGTCAGAGAAGAAGATTCAGGTCTGGAACCCATAAGACACCCTAGGTCAGAGAAGAAGGTTCAGGTCTGGAACCTATTAGACACCCTAGGTCTGGAACCCATAAGACACCCTAGGTCAGAGATGAAGATTCAGGTCTGGAACCCATAAGACACCCTAGGTCTGGAACCCATAAGACACCCTAGGTCAGAGAGGGAGATTCAGGTCTGGAACCCATAAGACACCCTAGGTCAGAGATGAAGATTCAGCTCTGGAACCCATAAGACACCCTAGGTCAGAGATGGAGATTCAGGTCTGGATCCCATAAGACACCCTATGTCAGAGAGGGAGATTCAGGTCTGGAACCCATAAGACACCCTAGGTCAGAGATGAAGATTCAGGTCTGGAACCCATAAGACAACCTAGGTCTGGAACCCATAAGACACCCTAGGTCAGAGAGGGAGATTCAGGTCTGGAACCCATAAGACACCCTAGGTCAGAGATGAAGATTCAGCTCTGGAACCCATAAGACACCCTAGGTCAGAGATGGAGATTCAGGTCTGGAACCCATAAGACACCCTAGGTCAGAGATGAAGATTCAGCTCTGGAACCCATAAGACACCCTAGGTCAGAGAGGAAGATTCAGGTCTGGATCCCATAAGACACCCTAGGTCAGAGATGAAGACTCAGGTCTGGAACCTATTAGACACCCTAGGTCAGAGAAGAAGATTCAGGTCTGGAACCCATAAGACAGCCTAGGTCTGGAACCCATAAGACACCCTAGGTCAGAGAGGAAGATTCAGGTCTGGATCCCATAAGACACCCTAGGTCAGAGAGAAAGATTCAGGTCTGGAACCCATAAGACACCCTAGGTCAGAGATGGAGATTCAGGTCTGGAACCCAAAAGACACCCTAGGTCTGGAACCCATAAGACACCCTAGGTCTGGAACCCATAAGACACCCTAGGTCAGAGAGGGAGATTCAGGTCTGGAACCCATAAGACACCCTAGGTCAGAGATGAAGATTCAGCTCTGGAACCCATAAGACACCCTAGGTCAGAGATGGAGATTCAGGTCTGGATCCCATAAGACACCGTATGTCAGAGAGGGAGATTCAGGTCTGGAACCCATAAGACACCCTTTGTCAGAGATGAAGATTCAGGTCTGGAACCTATTAGACACCCTATGTCAGAGAAGAAGATTCAGGTCTGGAACCCATAAGGCAGCCTAGGTCAGAGAGGAAGATTCAGGTCTGGATCCCATAAGACACCCTAGGTCAGAGAGAAAGATTCAGGTCTGGAACCCATAAGACACCCTAGGTCAGAGATGGAGATTCAGATCTGGAACCCAAAAGACACCCTAGGTCTGGAACCCATAAGACACCCTAGGTCTGGAACCCATAAGACACCCTAGGTCAGAGAGGGAGATTCAGGTCTGGAACCCATAAGACACCCTAGGTCAGAGATGAAGATTCAGCTCTGGAACCCATAAGACACCCTAGGTCAGAGATGGAGATTCAGGTCTGGATCCCATAAGACACCGTATGTCAGAGAGGGAGATTCAGGTCTGGAACCCATAAGACACCCTTTGTCAGAGATGAAGATTCAGGTCTGGATCCCATAAGACACCCTAGGTCAGAGAGGAAGATTCAGGTCTGGAACCCATAAGACACCCTAGGTCAGAGATGGAGTTTCAGGTATGGATCCCATAAGACACCCTAGGTCAGATATGAAGATTCAGGTCTGGAACCCATAAGACACCCTAGGTCAGAGAGGGAGATTCAGGTCTGGAACCCATAAGACACCCTAGGTCTGGAACCCATAAGACACCCTAGCTCTGGAACCCATAAGACACCCTAGGTCTGGAACCCATAAGACACCCTAGGTCAGAGAGGGAGATTCAGGTCTGGAACCCATAAGACACCCTAGGTCAGAGAAGAAGATTCAGGTCTGGAACCCCTAAGACACCCTGGGTCAGAGAAGAAGGTTCAGGTCTGGAACCTATTAGACACCCTAGGTCTGGAACCCATAAGACACCCTAGGTCAGAGATGAAGATTCAGGTCTGGAACCCATAAGACAACCTAGGTCTGGAACCCATAAGACACCCTAGGTCAGAGAGGGAGATTCAGGTCTGGAACCCATAAGACACCCTAGGTCAGAGATGAAGATTCAGCTCTGGAACCCATAAGACACCCTAGGTCAGAGATGGAGATTCAGGTCTGGAACCCATAAGACACCCTAGGTCAGAGATGAAGATTCAGCTCTGGAACCCATAAGACAACCTAGGTCAGAGAGGAAGATTCAGGTCTGGATCCCATAAGACACCCTAGGTCAGAGAGAAAGATTCAGGTCTGGAACCCATAAGACACCCTAGGTCAGAGATGGAGATTCAGGTCTGGAACCCAAAAGACACCCTAGGTCTGGAACCCATAAGACACCCTAGGTCTGGAACCCATAAGACACCCTAGGTCAGAGAGGAAGATTCAGGTCTGGATCCCATAAGACACCCTAGGTCAGAGAGAAAGATTCAGGTCTGGAACCCATAAGACACCCTAGGTCAGAGATGGAGATTCAGGTCTGGAACCCAAAAGACACCCTAGGTCTGGAACCCATAAGACACCCTAGGTCTGGAACCCATAAGACACCCTAGGTCAGAGAGGGAGATTCAGGTCTGGAACCCATAAGACACCCTAGGTCAGAGATGAAGATTCAGCTCTGGAACCCATAAGACACCCTAGGTCAGAGATGGAGATTCAGGTCTGGATCCCATAAGACACCGTATGTCAGAGAGGGAGATTCAGGTCTGGAACCCATAAGACACCCTTTGTCAGAGATGAAGATTCAGGTCTGGAACCTATTAGACACCCTATGTCAGAGAAGAAGATTCAGGTCTGGAACCCATAAGGCAGCCTAGGTCAGAGAGGAAGATTCAGGTCTGGATCCCATAAGACACCCTAGGTCAGAGAGAAAGATTCAGGTCTGGAACCCATAAGACACCCTAGGTCAGAGATGGAGATTCAGATCTGGAACCCAAAAGACACCCTAGGTCTGGAACCCATAAGACACCCTAGGTCTGGAACCCATAAGACACCCTAGGTCAGAGAGGGAGATTCAGGTCTGGAACCCATAAGACACCCTAGGTCAGAGATGAAGATTCAGCTCTGGAACCCATAAGACACCCTAGGTCAGAGATGGAGATTCAGGTCTGGATCCCATAAGACACCGTATGTCAGAGAGGGAGATTCAGGTCTGGAACCCATAAGACACCCTTTGTCAGAGATGAAGATTCAGGTCTGGATCCCATAAGACACCCTAGGTCAGAGAGGAAGATTCAGGTCTGGAACCCATAAGACACCCTAGGTCAGAGATGGAGTTTCAGGTATGGATCCCATAAGACACCCTAGGTCAGATATGAAGATTCAGGTCTGGAACCCATAAGACACCCTAGGTCAGAGAGGGAGATTCAGGTCTGGAACCCATAAGACACCCTAGGTCTGGAACCCATAAGACACCCTAGCTCTGGAACCCATAAGACACCCTAGGTCTGGAACCCATAAGACACCCTAGGTCAGAGAGGGAGATTCAGGTCTGGAACCCATAAGACACCCTAGGTCAGAGAAGAAGATTCAGGTCTGGAACCCCTAAGACACCCTGGGTCAGAGAAGAAGGTTCAGGTCTGGAACCTATTAGACACCCTAGGTCTGGAACCCATAAGACACCCTAGGTCAGAGATGAAGATTCAGGTCTGGAACCCATAAGACAACCTAGGTCTGGAACCCATAAGACACCCTAGGTCAGAGAGGGAGATTCAGGTCTGGAACCCATAAGACACCCTAGGTCAGAGATGAAGATTCAGCTCTGGAACCCATAAGACACCCTAGGTCAGAGATGGAGATTCAGGTCTGGAACCCATAAGACACCCTAGGTCAGAGATGAAGATTCAGCTCTGGAACCCATAAGACAACCTAGGTCAGAGAGGAAGATTCAGGTCTGGATCCCATAAGACACCCTAGGTCAGAGAGAAAGATTCAGGTCTGGAACCCATAAGACACCCTAGGTCAGAGATGGAGATTCAGGTCTGGAACCCAAAAGACACCCTAGGTCTGGAACCCATAAGACACCCTAGGTCTGGAACCCATAAGACACCCTAGGTCAGAGAGGAAGATTCAGGTCTGGATCCCATAAGACACCCTAGGTCAGAGAGAAAGATTCAGGTCTGGAACCCATAAGACACCCTAGGTCAGAGATGGAGATTCAGGTCTGGAACCCAAAAGACACCCTAGGTCTGGAACCCATAAGACACCCTAGGTCTGGAACCCATAAGACACCCTAGGTCAGAGAGGGAGATTCAGGTCTGGAACCCATAAGACACCCTAGGTCAGAGATGAAGATTCAGCTCTGGAACCCATAAGACACCCTAGGTCAGAGATGGAGATTCAGGTCTGGATCCCATAAGACACCGTATGTCAGAGAGGGAGATTCAGGTCTGGAACCCATAAGACACCCTTTGTCAGAGATGAAGATTCAGGTCTGGAACCTATTAGACACCCTATGTCAGAGAAGAAGATTCAGGTCTGGAACCCATAAGGCAGCCTAGGTCAGAGAGGAAGATTCAGGTCTGGATCCCATAAGACACCCTAGGTCAGAGAGAAAGATTCAGGTCTGGAACCCATAAGACACCCTAGGTCAGAGATGGAGATTCAGGTCTGGAACCCAAAAGACACCCTAGGTCTGGAACCCATAAGACACCCTAGGTCTGGAACCCATAAGACACCCTAGGTCAGAGAGGGAGATTCAGGTCTGGAACCCATAAGACACCCTAGGTCAGAGATGAAGATTCAGCTCTGGAACCCATAAGACACCCTAGGTCAGAGATGGAGATTCAGGTCTGGATCCCATAAGACACCGTATGTCAGAGAGGGAGATTCAGGTCTGGAACCCATAAGACACCCTTTGTCAGAGATGAAGATTCAGGTCTGGATCCCATAAGACACCCTAGGTCAGAGAGGAAGATTCAGGTCTGGAACCCATAAGACACCCTAGGTCAGAGATGGAGTTTCAGGTATGGATCCCATAAGACACCCTAGGTCAGATATGAAGATTCAGGTCTGGAACCCATAAGACACCCTAGGTCAGAGAGGGAGATTCAGGTCTGGAACCCATAAGACACCCTAGGTCTGGAACCCATAAGACACCCTAGCTCTGGAACCCATAAGACACCCTAGGTCTGGAACCCATAAGACACCCTAGGTCAGAGAGGGAGATTCAGGTCTGGAACCCATAAGACACCCTAGGTCAGAGAAGAAGATTCAGGTCTGGAACCCCTAAGACACCCTGGGTCAGAGAAGAAGGTTCAGGTCTGGAACCTATTAGACACCCTAGGTCTGGAACCCATAAGACACCCTAGGTCAGAGATGAAGATTCAGGTCTGGAACCCATAAGACAACCTAGGTCTGGAACCCATAAGACACCCTAGGTCAGAGAGGGAGATTCAGGTCTGGAACCCATAAGACACCCTAGGTCAGAGATGAAGATTCAGCTCTGGAACCCATAAGACACCCTAGGTCAGAGATGGAGATTCAGGTCTGGAACCCATAAGACACCCTAGGTCAGAGATGAAGATTCAGCTCTGGAACCCATAAGACAACCTAGGTCAGAGAGGAAGATTCAGGTCTGGATCCCATAAGACACCCTAGGTCAGAGATGAAGACTCAGGTCTGGAACCTATTAGACACCCTAGGTCAGAGAAGAAGATTCAGGTCTGGAACCCATAAGACAGCCTAGGTCTGGAACCCATAAGACACCCTAGGTCAGAGAGGAAGATTCAGGTCTGGATCCCATAAGACACCCTAGGTCAGAGAGAAAGATTCAGGTCTGGAACCCATAAGACACCCTAGGTCAGAGATGGAGATTCAGGTCTGGAACCCAAAAGACACCCTAGGTCTGGAACCCATAAGACACCCTAGGTCTGGAACCCATAAGACACCCTAGGTCAGAGAGGGAGATTCAGGTCTGGAACCCATAAGACACCCTAGGTCAGAGATGAAGATTCAGCTCTGGAACCCATAAGACACCCTAGGTCAGAGATGGAGATTCAGGTCTGGATCCCATAAGACACCGTATGTCAGAGAGGGAGATTCAGGTCTGGAACCCATAAGACACCCTTTGTCAGAGATGAAGATTCAGGTCTGGAACCTATTAGACACCCTATGTCAGAGAAGAAGATTCAGGTCTGGAACCCATAAGGCAGCCTAGGTCTGGAACCCATAAGACACCCTAGGTCAGAGAGGAAGATTCAGGTCTGGATCCCATAAGACACCCTAGGTCAGAGAGGAAGATTCAGGTCTGGAACCCATAAGACACCCTAGGTCAGAGATGGAGATTCAGGTATGGATCCCATAAGACACCCTAGGTCAGATATGAAGATTCAGGTCTGGAACCCATAAGACACCCTAGGTCAGAGAGGGAGATTCAGGTCTGGAACCCATAAGACACCCTAGGTCTGGAACCCATAAGACACCCTAGCTCTGGAACCCATAAGACACCCTAGGTCTGGAACCCATAAGACACCCTAGGTCAGAGAGGGAGATTCAGGTCTGGAACCCATAAGACACCCTAGGTCAGAGAAGAAGATTCAGGTCTGGAACCCATAAGACACCCTAGGTCAGAGAAGAAGGTTCAGGTCTGGAACCTATTAGACACCCTAGGTCTGGAACCCATAAGACACCCTAGGTCAGAGATGAAGATTCAGGTCTGGAACCCATAAGACAACCTAGGTCTGGAACCCATAAGACACCCTAGGTCAGAGAGGGAGATTCAGGTCTGGAACCCATAAGACACCCTAGGTCAGAGATGAAGATTCAGCTCTGGAACCCATAAGACACCCTAGGTCAGAGATGGAGATTCAGGTCTGGAACCCATAAGACACCCTAGGTCAGAGATGAAGATTCAGCTCTGGAACCCATAAGACAGCCTAGGTCTGGAACCCATAAGACACCCTAGGTCAGAGAGGAAGATTCAGGTCTGGATCCCATAAGACACCCTAGGTCAGAGAGGAAGATTCAGGTCTGGAACCCATAAGACACCCTAGGTCAGAGATGGAGATTCAGGTATGGATCCCATAAGACACCCTAGGTCAGATATGAAGATTCAGGTCTGGAACCCATAAGACACCCTAGGTCAGAGAGGGAGATTCAGGTCTGGAACCCATAAGACACCCTAGGTCTGGAACCCATAAGACACCCTAGCTCTGGAACCCATAAGACACCCTAGGTCTGGAACCCATAAGACACCCTAGGTCAGAGAGGGAGATTCAGGTCTGGAACCCATAAGACACCCTAGGTCAGAGAAGAAGATTCAGGTCTGGAACCCATAAGACACCCTAGGTCAGAGAAGAAGGTTCAGGTCTGGAACCTATAAGACACCCTAGGTCAGAGATGAAGATTCAGCTCTGGAACCCATAAGACACCCTAGGTCAGAGATGGAGATTCAGGTCTGGATCCCATAAGACACCGTATGTCAGAGAGGGAGATTCAGGTCTGGAACCCATAAGACACCCTTTGTCAGAGATGAAGATTCAGGTCTGGAACCTATTAGACACCCTATGTCAGAGAAGAAGATTCAGGTCTGGAACCCATAAGGCAGCCTAGGTCTGGAACCCATAAGACACCCTAGGTCAGAGAGGAAGATTCAGGTCTGGATCCCATAAGACACCCTAGGTCAGAGAGGAAGATTCAGGTCTGGAACCCATAAGACACCCTAGGTCAGAGATGGAGATTCAGGTATGGATCCCATAAGACACCCTAGGTCAGAGAAGAAGATTCAGGTCTGGAACCCATAAGACACCCTAGGTCAGAGAAGAAGGTTCAGGTCTGGAACCTATTAGACACCCTAGGTCTGGAACCCATAAGACACCCTAGGTCAGAGATGAAGATTCAGGTCTGGAACCCAAAAGACACCCTAGGTCTGGAACCCATAAGACACCCTAGGTCAGAGAGGGAGATTCAGGTCTGGAACCCATAAGACACCCTAGGTCAGAGATGAAGATTCAGCTCTGGAACCCATAAGACACCCTAGGTCAGAGATGGAGATTCAGGTCTGGATCCCATAAGACACCCTATGTCAGAGAGGGAGATTCAGGTCTGGAACCCATAAGACACCCTAGGTCAGAGATGAAGATTCAGGTCTGGAACCCATAAGACAACCTAGGTCTGGAACCCATAAGACACCCTAGGTCAGAGAGGGAGATTCAGGTCTGGAACCCATAAGACACCCTAGGTCAGAGATGAAGATTCAGCTCTGGAACCCATAAGACACCCTAGGTCAGAGATGGAGATTCAGGTCTGGAACCCATAAGACACCCTAGGTCAGAGATGAAGATTCAGCTCTGGAACCCATAAGACACCCTAGGTCAGAGAGGAAGATTCAGGTCTGGATCCCATAAGACACCCTAGGTCAGAGATGAAGACTCAGGTCTGGAACCTATTAGACACCCTAGGTCAGAGAAGAAGATTCAGGTCTGGAACCCATAAGACAGCCTAGGTCCGGAACCCATAAGACACCCTAGGTCAGAGAGGAAGATTCAGGTCTGGATCCCATAAGACACCCTAGGTCAGAGAGAAAGATTCAGGTCTGGAACCCATAAGAAAACCCTAGGTCAGAGATGGAGATTCAGGTCTGGAACCCAAAAGACACCCTAGGTCTGGAACCCATAAGACACCCTAGGTCTGGAACCCATAAGACACCCTAGGTCAGAGAGGGAGAATCAGGTCTGGAACCCATAAGACACCCTAGGTCAGAGATGAAGATTCAGCTCTGGAACCCATAAGACACCCTAGGTCAGAGATGGAGATTCAGGTCTGGATCCCATAAGACACCGTATGTCAGAGAGGGAGATTCAGGTCTGGAACCCATAAGACACCCTTTGTCAGAGATGAAGATTCAGGTCTGGAACCTATTAGACACCCTATGTCAGAGAAGAAGATTCAGGTCTGGAACCCATAAGGCAGCCTAGGTCTGGAACCCATAAGACACCCTAGGTCAGAGAGGAAGATTCAGGTCTGGATCCCATAAGACACCCTAGGTCAGAGAGGAAGATTCAGGTCTGGAACCCATAAGACACCCTAGGTCAGAGATGGAGATTCAGGTATGGATCCCATAAGACACCCTAGGTCAGATATGAAGATTCAGGTCTGGAACCCATAAGACACCCTAGGTCAGAGAGGGAGATTCAGGTCTGGAACCCATAAGACACCCTAGGTCTGGAACCCATAAGACACCCTAGCTCTGGAACCCATAAGACACCCTAGGTCTGGAACCCATAAGACACCCTAGGTCAGAGAGGGAGATTCAGGTCTGGAACCCATAAGACACCCTAGGTCAGAGAAGAAGATTCAGGTCTGGAACCCATAAGACACCCTAGGTCAGAGAAGAAGGTTCAGGTCTGGAACCTATTAGACACCCTAGGTCAGGAACCCATAAGACACCCTAGGTTAAAGATGAAGATTCAGGTCTGGAACCCATAAGACAACCTAGGTCTGGAACCCATAAGACACCCTAGGTCAGAGAGGGAGATTCAGGTCTGGAACCCATAAGACACCCTAGGTCAGAGATGAAGATTCAGCTCTGGAACCCATAAGACACCCTAGGTCAGAGATGGAGATTCAGGTCTGGAACCCATAAGACACCCTAGGTCAGAGATGAAGATTCAGCTCTGGAACCCATAAGACACCCTAGGTCAGAGAGGAAGATTCAGGTCTGGATCCCATAAGACACCCTAGGTCAGAGATGAAGACTCAGGTCTGGAACCTATTAGACACCCTAGGCCAGAGAAGAAGATTCAGGTCTGGAACCCATAAGACAGCCTAGGTCTGGAACCCATAAGACACCCTAGGTCAGAGAGGAAGATTCAGGTCTGGAACCCAAAAGACACCCTAGGTCTGGAACCCATAAGACACCCTAGGTCTGGAACCCATAAGACACCCTAGGTCAGAGAGGGAGATTCAGGTCTGGAACCCATAAGACACCGTATGTCAGAGAGGGAGATTCAGGTCTGGAACCCATAAGACACCCTTTGTCAGAGATGAAGATTCAGGTCTGGAACCTATTAGACACCCTATGTCAGAGAAGAAGATTCAGGTCTGGAACCCATAAGGCAGCCTAGGTCTGGAACCCATAAGACACCCTAGGTCAGAGAGGAAGATTCAGGTCTGGATCCCATAAGACACCCTAGGTCAGAGAGGAAGATTCAGGTCTGGAACCCATAAGACACCCTAGGTCAGAGATGGAGATTCAGGTATGGATCCCATAAGACACCCTAGGTCAGATATGAAGATTCAGGTCTGGAACCCATAAGACACCCTAGGTCAGAGAGGGAGATTCAGGTCTGGAACCCATAAGACACCCTAGGTCTGGAACCCATAAGACACCCTAGCTCTGGAACCCATAAGACACCCTAGGTCTGGAACCCATAAGACACCCTAGGTCAGAGAGGGAGATTCAGGTCTGGAACCCATAAGACACCCTAGGTCAGAGAAGAAGATTCAGGTCTGGAACCCATAAGACACCCTAGGTCAGAGAAGAAGGTTCAGGTCTGGAACCTATTAGACACCCTAGGTCTGGAACCCATAAGACACCCTAGGTCAGAGTTGAAGATTCAGGTCTGGAACCCATAAGACACCCTAGGTCTGGAACCCATAAGACACCCTAGGTCAGAGAGGGAGATTCAGGTCTGGAACCCATAAGACACCCTAGGTCAGAGATGAAGATTCAGCTCTGGAACCCATAAGACACCCTAGGTCAGAGATGGAGATTCAGGTCTGGATCCCATAAGACACCCTATGTCAGAGAGGGAGATTCAGGTCTGGAACCCATAAGACACCCTTGGTCAGAGATGAAGATTCAGGTCTGGAACCTATAAGACACCCTAGGTCAGAGATGAAAATTCAGGTCTGGAACCTATAAGACACCCTGGGTCAGAGAAGAACATTCAGGTCTGGAACCTATTAGACACCCTAGGTCTGGAACCCATTAGACACCCTAGGTCAGAGATGAAGATTTAGGTCTGGAACCTATTAGACACCCTAGGTCAGAGATGGAGATTCAGGTCTGGATCCCATAAGACACCCTAGGTCAGAGATGAAGATTCAGGTCTGGAACCCATAAGACACCCTACGTCTGGAACCCATAAGACACCGTAGGTCAGAGAGGGAGATTCAGACCTAGAGTGTGGGTTCCAGACACCCTAGGTCAGAGAGGGAGATTCAGGTCTGGAACCCATAAGACACCCTAGGTCTGGAACCCATAAGACACCCTAGGTCTGGAAACAATAAGACACTCTAGGTCTGGAACCCATAAGACACCCTAGGTCAGAGATGGAGATTCAGGTCTGGAACCCATAAGACACCCTAGGTCAGAGATGAAGATTCAGCTCTGGAACCCATAAGACACCCTAGGTCAGAGATGGAGATTCAGGTCTGGATCCCATAAGACACCGTATGTCAGAGAGGGAGATTCAGGTCTGGAACCCATAAGACACCCTTTGTCAGAGATGAAGATTCAGGTCTGGAACCTATTAGACACCCTAGGTCAGAGAAGAAGATTCAGGACTGGAACCCATAAGACAGCCTAGGTCTGGAACCCACAAGACACCCTAGGTCAGAGAGGAAGATTCAGGTCTGGATCCCATAAGACACCCTAGGTCAGAGAGGAAGATACAGGTCTGGAACCCATAAGACACCCTAGGTCAGAGATGGAGATTCAGGTATGGATCCCATAAGACACCCTAGGTCAGATATGAAGATTCAGGTCTGGAACCCATAAGACACCCTAGGTCAGAGAGGGAGATTCAGGTCTGGAACCCATAAGACACCCTAGGTCTGGAACCCATAAGACACCCTATGTCTGGAACCCATAAGACACCCTAGGTCTGGAACCCATAAGACACCCTAGGTCAGAGAGGGAGATTCAGGTCTGGAACCCATAAGACACCCTAGGTCAGAGAAGAAGATTCAGGTCTGGAACCCATAAGACACCCTAGGTCAGAGAAGAAGGTTCAGGTCTGGAACCTATTAGACACCCTAGGTCTGGAACCCATAAGACACCCTAGGTCAGAGATGAAGTTTCTGGTCTGGAAACTATTAGACACCCTAGGTCAGAGATGGAGATTCAGGTCTGGATCCCATAAGACACCCTAGGTCAGAGATGAAGATTCAGGTCTGGAACCCATAAGACACCCTAGGTCTGGAACCCATAAGACACCCTAGGTCAGAGAGGGAGATTCAGGTCTGGAACCCATAAGACACCCTAGGTCAGAGATGAAGATTCAGCTCTGGAACCCATAAGACACCCTAGGTCAGAGATGGAGATTCAGGTCTGGATCCCATAAGACACCCTATGTCAGAGATGAAGATTCAGGTCTGGAACCCATAAGACACCCTTGGTCAGAGATGAAGATTCAGGTCTGGAACCTATTAGACACCCTAGGTCAGAGATGGAGATTCAGGTCTGGATCCTATAAGACACCCTAGGTCAGAGAAGAACATTCAGGTCTGGAACCTATTAGACACCCTAGGTCTGGAACCCATAAGACACCCTAGGTCAGAGAGGGAGATTCAGGTCTGGAACCCATAAGACACCCTTGGTCAGAGATGAAGATTCAGGTAAGGAACCTATTAGACACCCTAGGTCAGAGAAGAAGATTCAGGTCTGGAACCCATAAGACAGCCTAGGTCTGGAACCCATAAGACATCCTAGGTCAGAGAGGAAGATTCAGGTCTGGATCCCATAAGACACCCTAGGTCAGAGAGGAAGATTCAGGTCTGGAACCCATAAGACACCCTAGGTCTGGAACCCATAAGACACCCTAGGTCAGAGAGGGAGATTCAGGTCTGGAACCCATAAGACACCCTAGGTCAGAGATGGAGATTCAGGTCTGGATCCCATAAGACACCGTATGTCAGAGAGGGAGATTCAGGTCTGGAACCCATAAGACACCCTTGGTCAGAGATGAAGATTCAGGTCTGGAACCCATAAGACAGCCTAGGTCTGGAACCCATAAGACACCCTAGGTCAGAGAGGAAGATTCAGGTCTGGATCCCATAAGACACCCTAGGTCAGAGAGGAAGATTCAGGTCTGGAACCCATAAGACACCCTAGGTCAGAGATGGAGATTCAGGTATGGATCCCATAAGACACCCTAGGTCGCATATGAAGATTCAGGTCTGGAACCCATAAGACACCCTAGGTCAGAGAGGGAGATTCAGGTCTGGAACCCATAAGACACCCTAGGTCTGGAACCCATAAGACACCCTAGGTCTGGAACCAATAAGACACTCTAGGTCTGGAACCCATAAGACACCATAGGTCAGAGAGGGAGATTCAGGTCTGGAACCCATAAGACACCCTAGGTCAGAGAAGAAGATTCAGGTCTGGAACCCATAAGACACCCTAGGTCAGAGAAGAAGGTTCAGGTCTGGAACCTATTAGACACCCTAGGTCTGGAACCCATAAGACACCCTAGGTCAGAGATGAAGATTCAGGTCTGGAACCCATAAGACACCCTAGGTCAGAGATGAAGTTTCTGGTCTGGAAACTATTAGACACCCTAGGTCAGAGATGGAGATTCAGGTCTGGATCCCATAAGACACCCTAGGTCAGAGAGGGAGATTCAGGTCTGGAACCCATAAGACACCCTAGGTCAGAGATGAAGATTCAGCTCTGGAACCCATAAGACACCCTAGGTCAGAGATGGAGATGCAGGTCTGGATCCCATAAGACACCCTATGTCAGAGAGGGAGATTCAGGTCTGGAACCCATAAGACACCCTTGGTCAGAGATGAAGATTCAGGTCTGGAACCTATTAGACACCCTAGGTCAGAGATGGAGATTCAGGTCTGGATCCTATAAGACACCCTAGGTCAGAGAAGAACATTCAGGTCTGGAACCTATTAGACACCCTAGGTCTGGAACCCATAAGACACCCTAGGTCAGAGAGGGAGATTCAGGTCTGGAACCCATAAGACACCCTAGGTCAGAGATGAAGATTCAGCTCTGGAACCCATAAGACACCCTAGGTCAGAGATGGAGATTCAGGTCTGGATCCCATAAGACACCGTATGTCAGAGAGGGAGATTCAGGTCTGGAACCCATAAGACACCCTTGGTCAGAGATGAAGATTCAGGTAAGGAACCTATTAGACACCCTAGGTCAGAGAAGAAGATTCAGGTCTGGAACCCATAAGACACCCTAGGTCTGGAACCCATAAGACACCCTAGGTCAGAGAGGGAGATTCAGGTCTGGAACCCATAAGACACCCTAGGTCAGAGATGAAGATTCAGCTCTGGAACCCATAAGACACCCTTGGTCAGAGATGGAGATTCAGGTCTGGATCCCATAAGACACCGTATGTCAGAGAGGGAGATTCAGGTCTGGAACCCATAAGACACCCTTGGTCAGAGATGAAGATTCAGGTCTGGAACCCATAAGACAGCCTAGGTCTGGAACCCATAAGACACCCTAGGTCAGAGAGGAAGATTCAGGTCTGGATCCCATAAGACACCCTAGGTCAGAGAGGAAGATTCAGGTCTGGAACCCATAAGACACCCTAGGTCAGAGATGGAGATTCAGGTTTGGATCCCATAAGACACCCTAGGTCAGATATGAAGATTCAGGTCTGGAACCCATAAGACACCCTAGGTCAGAGAGGGAGATTCAGGTCTGGAACCCATAAGACAACCTAGGTCTGGAACCCATAAGACACCCTAGGTCTGGAACCAATAAGACACTCTAGGTCTGGAACCCATAAGACACCCTAGGTCAGAGAGGGAGATTCAGGTCTGGAACCCATAAGACACCCTAGGTCAGAGAAGAAGATTCAGGTCTGGAACCCATAAGACACCCTAGGTCAGAGAAGAAGGTTCAGGTCTGGAACCTATTAGACACCCTAGGTCTGGAACCCATAAGACACCCTAGGTCAGAGATGAAGATTCAGGTCTGGAACCTGTTAGACACCCTAGGTCAGAGATGAAGATTCAGGTCTTGAACCCATAAGACACCCTAGGTCTGGAACCCATAAGACACCCTAGGTCTGGAACCCATAAGACACCCTAGGTCAGAGAGGGAGATTCAGGTCTGGAACCCATAAGACACCCTAGGTCAGAGATGAAGATTCAGCTCTGGAACCCATAAGACACCCTAGGTCAGAGATGGAGATTCAGGTCTGGATCCCATAAGACACCCTATGTCAGAGAGGGAGATTCAGGTCTGGAACCCATAAGACACCCTTGGTCAGAGATGAAGATTCAGGTCTGGAACCTATTAGACACCCTAGGTCAGAGATGGAGATTCAGGTCTGGATCCTATAAGACACCCTAGGTCAGAGAAGAACATTCAGGTCTGGAACCTATTAGACACCCTAGGTCTGGAACCCATAAGACACCCTAGGTCAGAGAGGGAGATTCAGGTCTGGAACCCATAAGACACCCTAGGTCAGAGATGAAGATTCAGCTCTGGAACCCATAAGACACCCTAGGTCAGAGATGGAGATTCAGGTCTGGATCCCATAAGACACCGTATGTCAGAGAGGGAGATTCAGGTCTGGAACCCATAAGACACCCTTGGTCAGAGATGAAGATTCAGTTAAGGAACCTATTAGACACCCTAGGTCAGAGAAGAAGATTCAGGTCTGGAACCCATAAGACAGCCTAGGTCTGGAACCCATAAGACACCCTAGGTCAGAGAGGAAGATTCAGGTCTGGATCCCATAAGACACCCTAGGTCAGAGAGGAAGATTCAGGTCTGGAACCCATAAGACACCCTAGGTCAGAGATGGAGATTCAGGTATGGATCCCATAAGACACCCTAGGTCGCATATGAAGATTCAGGTCTGGAACCCATAAGACACCCTAGGTCAGAGAGGGAGATTCAGGTCTGGAACCCATAAGACACCCTAGGTCTGGAACCCATAAGACACCCTAGGTCTGGAACCAATAAGACACTCTAGGTCTGGAACCCATAAGACACCCTAGGTCAGAGAGGGAGATTCAGGTCTGGAACCCATAAGACACCCTAGGTCAGAGAAGAAGATTCAGGTCTGGAACCCATAAGACACCCTAGGTCAGAGAAGAAGGTTCAGGTCTGGAACCTATTAGACACCCTAGGTCTGGAACCCATAAGACACCCTAGGTCAGAGATGAAGATTCCGGTCTGGAACCTATTAGACACCCTAGGTCAGAGATGGAGATTCAGGTCTGGATCCCATAAGACACCCTAGGTCAGAGATGGAGATTCAGGTCTGGAACCCATAAGACACCCTAGGTCTGGAACCCATAAGACACCCTAGGTCTGGAACCCATAAGACACCCTAGGTCAGAGAGGGAGATTCAGGTCTGGAACCCATAAGACACCCTAGGTCAGAGAAGAAGATTCAGGTCTGGAACCCATAAGACACCCTAGGTCAGAGAAGAAGGTTCAGGTCTGGAACCTATTAGACACCCTAGGTCTGGAACCCATAAGACACCCTAGGTCAGAGATGAAGATTCAGGTCTGGAACCTGTTAGACACCCTAGGTCAGAGATGAAGATTCAGGTCTGGAACCCATAAGACACCCTAGGTCTGGAACCCATAAGACACCCTAGGTCTGGAACCCATAAGACACCCTAGGTCAGAGAGGGAGATTCAGGTCTGGAACCCATAAGACACCCTAGGTCAGAGATGAAGATTCAGCTCTGGAACCCATAAGACACCCTAGGTCAGAGATGGAGATTCAGGTCTGGATCCCATAAGACACCCTATGTCAGAGAGGGAGATTCAGGTCTGGAACCCATAAGACACCCTTGGTCAGAGATGAAGATTCAGGTCTGGAACCTATTAGACACCCTAGGTCAGAGATGGAGATTCAGGTCTGGATCCTATAAGACACCCTAGGTCAGAGAAGAACATTCAGGTCTGGAACCTATTAGACACCCTAGGTCTGGAACCCATAAGACACCCTAGGTCAGAGAGGGAGATTCAGGTCTGGAACCCATAAGACACCCTAGGTCAGAGATGAAGATTCAGCTCTGGAACCCATAAGACACCCTAGGTCAGAGATGGAGATTCAGGTCTGGATCCCATAAGACACCGTATGTCAGAGAGGGAGATTCAGGTCTGGAACCCATAAGACACCCTTGGTCAGAGATTAAGATTCAGGTAAGGAACCTATTAGACACCCTAGGTCAGAGAAGAATATTCAGGTCTGGAACCCATAAGACAGCCTAGGTCTGGAACCCATAAGACATCCTAGGTCAGAGAGGAAGATTCAGGTCTGGATCCCATAAGACACCCTAGGTAAGAGAGGAAGATTCAGGTCTGGAACCCATAAGACACCCTAGGTCTGGAACCCATAAGACACCCTAGGTCAGAGAGGGAGATTCAGGTCTGGAACCCATAAGACACCCTAGGTCAGAGATGAAGATTCAGCTCTGGAACCCATAAGACACCCTAGGTCAGAGATGGAGATTCAGGTCTGGATCCCATAAGACACCGTATGTCAGAGAGGGAGATTCAGGTCTGGAACCCATAAGACACCCTTGGTCAGAGATGAAGATTCAGTTAAGGAACCTATTAGACACCCTAGGTCAGAGAAGAAGATTCAGGTCTGGAACCCATAAGACAGCCTAGGTCTGGAACCCATAAGACACCCTAGGTCAGAGAGGAAGATTCAGGTCTGGATCCCATAAGACACCCTAGGTCAGAGAGGAAGATTCAGGTCTGGAACCCATAAGACACCCTAGGTCAGAGATGGAGATTCAGGTATGGATCCCATAAGACACCCTAGGTCGCATATGAAGATTCAGGTCTGGAACCCATAAGACACCCTAGGTCAGAGAGGGAGATTCAGGTCTGGAACCCATAAGACACCCTAGGTCTGGAACCCATAAGACACCCTAGGTCTGGAACCAATAAGACACTCTAGGTCTGGAACCCATAAGACACCCTATGTCAGAGAAGAAGATTCAGGTCTGGAACCCATAAGACACCCTAGGTCAGAGAAGAAGGTTCAGGTCTGGAACCTATTAGACACCCTAGGTCAGAGATGGAGATTCAGGTCTGGATCCTATAAGACACCCTAGGTCAGAGAGAGAGATTCAGGTCTGGAACCCATAAGACACCCTTGGTCAGAGATGAAGATTCAGGTCTGGAACCTATTAGACACCCTAGGTCAGAGATGGAGATTCAGGTCTGGATCCTATAAGACACCCTAGGTCAGAGAAGAACATTCAGGTCTGGAACCTATTAGACACCCTAGGTCTGGAACCCATAAGACACCCTAGGTCAGAGAGGGAGATTCAGGTCTGGAACCCATAAGACACCCTAGGTCAGAGATGAAGATTCAGCTCTGGATCCCATAACACACCGTATGTCAGAGAGGGAGATTCAGGTCTGGAACCCATAAGACACCCTTGGTCAGAGATGAAGATTCAGGTCTGGAACCTATTAGACACCCTAGGTCAGAGATGGAGATTCAGTTCTGGATCCTATAAGACACCCTAGGTCAGAGAAGAACATTCAGGTCTGGAACCTATTAGACACCCTAGGTCTGGAACCCATTAGACACCCTAGGTCAGAGATTAAGATTCAGTTCTGGAACCCATAAGACACCCTAGGTCAGAGAGGAAGATTCAGGTCTGGAACCCATTAGACACCCTAGGTCAGAGATGGAGATTCAGGTCTGGAACCCATAAGACACCCTAGGTCAGAGAGGAAGATTCAGGTCTGGATCCCATAAGACACCCTAGGTCAGAGATGAAGACTCAGGTCTGGAACCTATTAGACACCCTAGGTCAGAGAAGAAGATTCAGGTCTGGAACCCATAAGACAGCCTAGGTCTGGAACCCATAAGACACCCTAGGTCAGAGAGGAAGATTCAGGTCTGGATCCCATAAGACACCCTAGGTCAGAGAGAAAGATTCAGGTCTGGAACCCATAAGACACCCTAGGTCAGAGATGGAGATTCAGGTCTGGAACCCAAAAGACACCCTAGGTCTGGAACCCATAAGACACCCTAGGTCTGGAACCCATAAGACACCCTAGGTCAGAGAGGGAGATTCAGGTCTGGAACCCATAAGACACCCTAGGTCAGAGATGAAGATTCAGCTCTGGAACCCATAAGACACCCTAGGTCAGAGATGGAGATTCAGGTCTGGATCCCATAAGACACCGTATGTCAGAGAGGGAGATTCAGGTCTGGAACCCACAAGACACCCTTTGTCAGAGATGAAGATTCAGGTCTGGAACCTATTAGACACCCTATGTCAGAGAAGAAGATTCAGGTCTGGAACCCATAAGACAGCCTAGGTCTGGAACCCATAAGACACCCTAGGTCAGAGAGGAAGATTCAGGTCTGGATCCCATAAGACACCCTAGGTAAGAGAGGAAGATTCAGGTCTGGAACCCATAAGACACCCTAGGTCAGAGATGGAGATTCAGGTATGGATCCCATAAGACACCCTAGGTCAGATATGAAGATTCAGGTCTGGAACCCATAAGACACCCTAGGTCAGAGAGGGAGATTCAGGTCTGGAACCCATGAGACACCCTAGGTCTGGAACCCATAAGACAACCTAGCTCTGGAACCCATAAGACACCCTAGGTCTGGAACCCATAAGACACCCTAGGTCAGAGAGGGAGATTCAGGTCTGGAACCCATAAGACACCCTAGGTCAGAGATGAAGATTCAGCTCTGGATCCCATAACACACCGTATGTCAGAGAGGGAGATTCAGGTCTGGAACCCATAAGACACCCTTGGTCAGAGATGAAGATTCAGGTCTGGAACCTATTAGACACCCTAGGTCAGAGATGGAGATTCAGTTCTGGATCCTATAAGACACCCTAGGTCAGAGAAGAACATTCAGGTCTGGAACCTATTAGACACCCTAGGTCTGGAACCCATTAGACACCCTAGGTCAGAGATTAAGATTCAGTTCTGGAACCCATAAGACACCCTAGGTCAGAGAGGAAGATTCAGGTCTGGAACCCATTAGACACCCTAGGTCAGAGATGGAGATTCAGGTCTGGAACCCATAAGACACCCTAGGTCAGAGAGGAAGATTCAGGTCTGGATCCCATAAGACACCCTAGGTCAGAGATGAAGACTCAGGTCTGGAACCTATTAGACACCCTAGGTCAGAGAAGAAGATTCAGGTCTGGAACCCATAAGACAGCCTAGGTCTGGAACCCATAAGACACCCTAGGTCAGAGAGGAAGATTCAGGTCTGGATCCCATAAGACACCCTAGGTCAGAGAGAAAGATTCAGGTCTGGAACCCATAAGACACCCTAGGTCAGAGATGGAGATTCAGGTCTGGAACCCAAAAGACACCCTAGGTCTGGAACCCATAAGACACCCTAGGTCTGGAACCCATAAGACACCCTAGGTCAGAGAGGGAGATTCAGGTCTGGAACCCATAAGACACCCTAGGTCAGAGATGAAGATTCAGCTCTGGAACCCATAAGACACCCTAGGTCAGAGATGGAGATTCAGGTCTGGATCCCATAAGACACCGTATGTCAGAGAGGGAGATTCAGGTCTGGAACCCACAAGACACCCTTTGTCAGAGATGAAGATTCAGGTCTGGAACCTATTAGACACCCTATGTCAGAGAAGAAGATTCAGGTCTGGAACCCATAAGACAGCCTAGGTCTGGAACCCATAAGACACCCTAGGTCAGAGAGGAAGATTCAGGTCTGGATCCCATAAGACACCCTAGGTAAGAGAGGAAGATTCAGGTCTGGAACCCATAAGACACCCTAGGTCAGAGATGGAGATTCAGGTATGGATCCCATAAGACACCCTAGGTCAGATATGAAGATTCAGGTCTGGAACCCATAAGACACCCTAGGTCAGAGAGGGAGATTCAGGTCTGGAACCCATAAGACACCCTAGGTCTGGAACCCATAAGACAACCTAGCTCTGGAACCCATAAGACACCCTAGGTCTGGAACCCATAAGACACCCTAGGTCAGAGAGGGAGATTCAGGTCTGGAACCCATAAGACACCCTAGGTCAGAGATGAAAATTCAGGTCTGGAACCTATAAGACACCCTGGGTCAGAGAAGAACATTCAGGTCTGGAACCTATTAGACACCCTAGGTCTGGAACCCATTAGACACCCTAGGTCAGAGATGAAGATTCAGGTCTGGAACCTATTAGACACCCTAGGTCAGAGATGGAGATTCAGGTCTGGATCCCATAAGACACCCTAGGTCAGAGATGAAGATTCAGGTCTGGAACACATAAGACACCCTAGGTCTGGAACCCATAAGACCCATAAGAGAGGGAGATTCAGACCTAGAGTGTGGGTTCCAGACACCCTAGGTCAGAGAGGGAGATTCAGGTCTGGATCCCATAAGACACCCTATGTCAGAGAGAGAGATTCAGGTCTGGAACCCATAAGACACCCTTGGTCAGAGATGAAGATTCAGGTCTGGAACCTATTAGACACCCTAGGTCAGAGATGGAGATTCAGGTCTGGATCCTATAAGACACCCTAGGTCAGAGAGAGAGATTCAGGTCTGGAACCCATAAGACACCCTTGGTCAGAGATGAAGATTCAGGTCTGGAACCTATTAGACACCCTAGGTCAGAGATGGAGATTCAGGTCTGGATCCTATAAGACACCCTATGTCAGAGAGAGAGATTCAGGTCTGGAACCCATAAGACACCCTTGGTCAGAGATGAAGATTCAGGTCTGGAACCTATTAGACACCCTAGGTCAGAGATGGAGATTCATGTCTGGATCCTATAAGACACCCTAGGTCAGAGAAGAACATTCAGGTCTGGAACCTATTAGACACCCTAGGTCTGGAACCCATAAGACACCCTAGGTCAGAGAGGGAGATTCAGGTCTGGAACCCATAAGACACCCTAGGTCAGAGATGAAGATTCAGCTCTGGAACCCATAAGACACCCTAGGTCAGAGATGGAGATTCAGGTCTGGATCCCATAAGACACCGTATGTCAGAGAGGGAGATTCAGGTCTGGAACCCATAAGACACCCTTGGTCAGAGATGAAGATTCAGGTAAGGAACCTATTAGACACCCTAGGTCAGAGAAGAAGATTCAGGTCTGGAACCCATAAGACAGCCTAGGTCTGGAACCCATAAGACATCCTAGGTCAGAGAGGAAGATTCAGGTCTGGATCCCATAAGACACCCTAGGTCAGAGAGGAAGATTCAGGTCTGGAACCCATGAGACACCCTAGGTCTGGAACCCATAAGACACCCTAGGTCAGAGAGGGAGATTCAGGTCTGGAACCCATAAGACACCCTAGGTCAGAGATGAAGATTCAGCTCTGGAACCCATAAGACACCCTAGGTCAGAGATGGAGATTCAGGTCTGGATCCCATAAGACACCGTATGTCAGAGAGGGAGATTCAGGTCTGGAACCCATAAGACACCCTTGGTCAGAGATGAAGATTCAGGTCTGGAACCCATAAGACAGCCTAGGTCTGGAACCCATAAGACACCCTAGGTCAGAGAGGAAGATTCAGGTCTGGATCCCATAAGACACCCTAGGTCAGAGAGGAAGATTCAGGTCTGGAACCCATAAGACACCCTAGGTCAGAGATGGAGATTCAGGTATGGATCCCATAAGACACCCTAGGTCGCATATGAAGATTCAGGTCTGGAACCCATAAGACACCCTAGGTCAGAGAGGGAGATTCAAGTCTGGAACCCATAAGACACCCTAGGTCTGGAACCCATAAGACACCCTAGGTCTGGAACCAATAAGACACTCTAGGTCTGGAACCCATAAGACACCATAGGTCTGGAACCCATAAGACACCCTAGGTCTGGAACCTATTAGACACCCTAGGTCTGGAACCCATAAGACACCCTAGGTCAGAGATGAAGATTCAGGTCTGGAACCTATTAGACACCCTAGGTAAGAGATGGAGATTCAGGTCTGGATCCCATAAGACACCCTAGGTCAGAGATGAAGATTCAGGTCTGGAACCCATAAGACACCCTAGGTCTGGAACCCATAAGACACCCTAGGTCTGGAACCCATAAGACACCCTAGGTCAGAGAGGGAGATTCAGGTCTGGAACCCATAAGACACCCTAGGTCAGAGATGAAGATTCAGCTCTGGAACCCATAAGACACCCTAGGTCAGAGATGGAGATTCAGGTCTGGATCCCATAAGACACCCTATGTCAGAGAGGGAGATTCAGGTCTGGAACCCATAAGACACCCTAGGTCAGAGAGGAAGATTCAGGTCTGTAACCCATAAGACACCCTAGGTCTGGAACCCATAAGACACCCTAGGTCAGAGATGGAGATTCAGGTCTGGATCCCATAAGACACCCTATGTCAGAGAGGGAGATTCAGGTCTGGAACCCATAAGACACCCTTGGTCAGAGATGAAGATTCAGGTCTGGATCCCATAAGACAGCCTAGGTCTGGAACCCATAAGACACCCTAGGTCAGAGAGGAAGATTCAGGTCTGGATCCCATAAGACACCCTAGGTCAGAGAGGAAGATTCAGGTCTGGAACCCATAAGACACCCTAGGTCAGAGATGGAGATTCAGGTCTGGATCCCATAAGACACCCTATGTCAGAGAGGGAGATTCAGGTCTGGAACCCATAAGACACCCTAGGTCAGAGAAGAACATTCAGGTCTGGAACCTATTAGACACCCTAGGTCTGGAACCCATAAGACACCCTAGGTCAGAGAGGGAGATTCAGGTCTGGAACCCATAAGACACCCTAGGTCAGAGATGAAGATTCAGCTCTGGAACCCATAAGACACCCTAGGTCAGAGAAGAAGATTCAGGTCTGGAACCCATAAGACACCCTAGGTCAGAGAAGAAGGTTCAGGTCTGGAACCTATTAGACACCCTAGGTCTGGAACCCATAAGACACCCTAGGTCAGAGAGGAAGATTCAGGTCTGGAACCTATTAGACACCCTAGGTCAGAGATGGAGATTCAGGTCTGGATCCCATAAGACACCCTAGGTCAGAGATGAAGATTCAGGTCTGGAACCCATAAGACACCCTAGGTCTGGAACCCATAAGACACCCTAGGTCTGGAACCCATAAGACACCCTAGGTCAGAGAGGGAGATTCAGGTCTGGAACCCATAAGACACCCTAGGTCAGAGATGAAGATTCAGCTCTGGAACCCATAAGACACCCTAGGTCAGAGATGGAGATTCAGGTCTGGATCCCATAAGACACCCTATGTCAGAGAGGGAGATTCAGGTCTGGAACCCATAAGACACCCTTGGTCAGAGATGAAGATTAAGGTCTGGATCCCATAAGACAGCCTAGGTCTGGAACCCATAAGACACCCTAGGTCAGAGAGGAAGATTCAGGTCTGGATCCCATAAGACACCCTAGGTCAGAGAGGAAGATTCAGGTCTGGAACCCATAAGACACCCTAGGTCAGAGATGGAGATTCAGGTCTGGATCCCATAAGACACCCTATGTCAGAGAGGGAGATTCAGGTCTGGAACCCATAAGACACCCTAGGTCAGAGAGGAAGATTCAGGTCTGGAACCCATAAGACACCCTAGGTCAGAGATGGAGATTCAGGTCTGGATCCCATAAGACACCCTATGTCAGAGAGGGAGATTCAGGTCTGGAACCCATAAGACACCCTAGGTCAGAGAAGAACATTCAGGTCTGGAACCTATTAGACACCCTAGGTCTGGAACCCATAAGACACCCTAGGTCAGAGAGGGAGATTCAGGTCTGGAACCCATAAGACACCCTAGGTCAGATATGAAGATTCAGCTCTGGAACCCATAAGACACCCTAGGTCAGAGAAGAAGATTCAGGTCTGGAACCCATAAGACACCCTAGGTCAGAGAAGAAGGTTCAGGTCTGGAACCTATTAGACACCCTAGGTCTGGAACCCATAAGACACCCTAGGTCAGAGATGAAGATTCAGGTCTGGAACCTATTAGACACCCTAGGTCAGAGATGGAGATTCAGGTCTGGATCCCATAAGACACCCTAGGTCAGAGATGAAGATTCAGGTCTGGAACCCATAAGACACCCTAGGTCTGGAACCCATAAGACACCCTAGGTCTGGAACCCATAAGACACCCTAGGTCAGAGAGGGAGATTCAGGTCTGGAACCCATAAGACACCCTAGGTCAGAGATGAAGATTCAGCTCTGGAACCCATAAGACACCCTAGGTCAGAGATGGAGATTCAGGTCTGGATCCCATAAGACACCCTATGTCAGAGAGGGAGATTCAGGTCTGGAACCCATAAGACACCCTTGGTCAGAGATGAAGATTAAGGTCTGGATCCCATAAGACAGCCTAGGTCTGGAACCCATAAGACACCCTAGGTCAGAGAGGAAGATTCAGGTCTGGATCCCATAAGACACCCTAGGTCAGAGAGGAAGATTCAGGTCTGGAACCCATAAGACACCCTAGGTCAGAGATGGAGATTCAGGTCTGGATCCCATAAGACACCCTATGTCAGAGAGGGAGATTCAGGTCTGGAACCCATAAGACACCCTAGGTCAGAGAGGAAGATTCAGGTCTGGAACCCATAAGACACCCTAGGTCAGAGATGGAGATTCAGGTCTGGATCCCATAAGACACACTATGTCAGAGAGGGAGATTCAGGTCTGGAACCCATAAGACACCCTAGGTCAGAGAAGAACATTCAGGTCTGGAACCTATTAGACACCCTAGGTCTGGAACCCATAAGACACCCTAGGTCAGAGAGGGAGATTCAGGTCTGGAACCCATAAGACACCCTAGGTCAGAGATGAAGATTCAGCTCTGGAACCCATAAGACACCCTAGGTCAGAGAAGAAGATTCAGGTCTGGAACCCATAAGACACCCTAGGTCAGAGAAGAAGGTTCAGGTCTGGAACCTATTAGACACCCTAGGTCTGGAACCCATAAGACACCCTAGGTCAGAGATGAAGATTCAGGTCTGGAACCTATTAGACACCCTAGGTCAGAGATGGAGATTCAGGTCTGGATCCCATAAGACACCCTAGGTCAGAGATGAAGATTCAGGTCTGGAACCCATAAGACACCCTAGGTCTGGAACCCATAAGACACCCTAGGTCTGGAACCCATAAGACACCCTAGGTCAGAGAGGGAGATTCAGGTCTGGAACCCATAAGACACCCTAGGTCAGAGATGAAGATTCAGCTCTGGAACCCATAAGACACCCCAGGTCAGAGATGGAGATTCAGGTCTGGATCCCATAAGACACCCTATGTCAGAGAGGGAGATTCAGGTCTGGAACCCATAAGACACCCTTGGTCAGAGATGAAGATTCAGGTCTGGATCCCATAAGACAGCCTAGGTCTGGAACCCATAAGACACCCTAGGTCAGAGAGGAAGATTCAGGTCTGGATCCCATAAGACACCCTAGGTCAGAGAGGAAGATTCAGGTCTGGAACCCATAAGACACCCTAGGTCAGAGATGGAGATTCAGGTCTGGATCCC
>NC_050572.1:1211830-1232421 GCF_013265735.2 Oncorhynchus mykiss | reverse complement strand
ACGTTTTTGTATAAAACATTTTAATAGGAAATCGTGTTTCAAGTTTTGGAAAAAAGTGAATGTCACAGATGCTAGGTTCCTGTTCATGCGAATTTTTTTTTTACATTATGTAATTGTTGCCCATCACGAGAGAGGTTCTGATACGAAATTTGGGACCTCTAGCCCTTCGGGACGTATTTTTTTAATCATTTTTTGAAAATTACAGGAAAATTGGTCGAAAAATGACAGAGTCCCACTTTTTCACAGCCGTGCACCTGGTTGATTGAAAACGTGCAACTGGTGATTGAAAACGTGCACCTGGTCACCCAAACACGGTTCTTCTATGGCTGTGTAGCGGTGTTACAGATATACATGTCCCGATAATATGCACCCTACTACGGACCTTTTCAATGGGGTCCGGGTCCCAATTATTTATGGAAGGTATGATTCTTTTTTCTCTCTCCGTGCAACTGGTGATTGAAAACGTGCACCTGGTCACCCAAAACACGGTTCTCTATGCGGTTAGCGGTGTTCCATCTATTCATGTCCGCTTATGGCGCACCCTACTACGGACCTTTAGCAATGGGGGCCGGCACGAATTATTTATGGAAGGTCTGATGATGATTTTTTTTTTTTTTTCACCATCTCTTTCTCTCTCTGCCGGGGCCGGCCAAGAGTGCTTTATGGACGGTTTAAAACATGACTATGGATGCAAATGCTCATTTTCCTCCGTGCACCTGGTGATTGAAAACGTGCATCTGGTAACCCAAAAATTATAAAGGGTTTTAAATACTTTTACCCGTCATTCTATTGATATAGCCCGCTAGGGGAGTGCCCCACTACGGCCCTCTCTCTGTCAGGGCCGTCCTTGGGTGCTTTTTACACACTTTAAGAAATCACGATGGATGCAGATTGCTATTAATCCTCCGTGCAACTGGTGATTGAAAACGTGCATCTGGTAACCCAAAATTTCAAATATGGTTCAAAATGAATTTAAAGGCACCCCTCTCATTGTTGCCCGCTATGGGAGCACCCCACTAAGGCCCTGTCTCGGTCGGGCCCGTCCTGAGTGCTTTATAGACACTTTAAGAAATCGCGATGGATGCAGATTGCTATTAATCCTCCGTGCAACTGGTGATTGAAAATGTGCAACTGGTGATTGAAAACGTGCACCTGGTCACCCAAAACACGGTTCTCTATGCGGTTAGCGGTGTTCCATCTATTCATGTCCGCTTATGGCGCACCCTACTACGGACCTTTAGCAATGGGGGCCGGCCCGAATTATTTATGGAAGGTCTGATGATGATTTTTTTTTTTTTTTCACCATCTCTTTCTCTCTCTGCCGGGGCCGGCCAAGAGTGCTTTATGGACGGTTTTAAAACATGACTATGGATGCAAATGCTCATTTTCCTCCGTGCACCTGGTGATTGAAAACGTGCATCTGGTAACCCAAAAATTATAAAAGGGTTTTAAATACTTTTTACCCGTCATTCTATTGATATAGCCCGCTAGGGGAGTGCCCCACTACGGCCCTCTCTCTGTCAGGGCCGTCCTTGGGTGCTTTTTACACACTTTAAGAAATCACGATGGATGCAGATTGCTATTAATCCTCCGTGCAACTGGTGATTGAAAACGTGCATCTGGTAACCCAAAATTTCAAATATGGTTCAAATGAATTTTAAAGGCACCCCTCTCATTGTTGCCCGCTATGGGAGCACCCCACTAAGGCCCTGTCTCGGTCGGGCCCGTCCTGAGTGCTTTATAGACACTTTAAGAAATCACGATGGATGCAGATTGCTATTAATCCTCCGTGCAACTGGTGATTGAAAACGTGCATCTGGTAACCCAAAAATTATAAAACTGTTTTAAATCATTTTACCGGTCATTCTATTGATATAGCCCGCTAGGGGAGTGCCCCACTACGGCCCTGTCTCGGTCGGGGCCGTCCTTGGTGCTTTTTAGACACTTTAAGAAATCACGATGGATGCAGATTGCTATTAATCCTCCGTGCAACTGGTGATTGAAAACGTGCATCTGGTAACCCAAAAATTATAAAACTGTTTTAAATCATTTTACCGGTCATTCTATTGATATAGCCCGCTAGGGGAGTGCCCCACTACGGCCCTGTCTCGGTCGGGGCCGTCCTTGTTGCTTTTTAGACACTTTAAGAAATCACGATGGATGCAGATTGCTATTAATCCTCCGTGCAACTGGTGATTGAAAACGTGCATCTGGTAACCCAAAATTCAAATATGGTTCAAAACCCGGGTAACACCACTCTATTTACGGACATGACAGTAGAGCTTACCCCCCTGGAGCTATTGACCTCCAGGCTTGTAGGCCCTTACTCACCACCCGGGTATCACCCCTCTATTTCGGGATGATACCAGCAGGGACCCCCCCCCCCCTCCACAACCTCGCATACCAGGTGAACCAGGGCACCCACACTTAAGCACCCCTCCTCGGACATTAAAGCAGATAACCGCGCTGTTATGACCCGCGTGCACCTGGTCACCCAAATGGAACTTGTGCACCTGGTCACCCAAAAGGCCCGGCGTGCACCTGGTCACCCAAAAGACCCGTGTGCACCTGGTCACCCAAAGGCCGGCGTGCACCTGGTCACCCAAAAGACCCGTGTGCACCTGGTCACCCAAAGGCCGGCGTGCACCTGGTCACCCAAAAGACCCGTGTGCACCTGGTCACCCAAAGGCGGCGTGCACCTGGTCACCCAAAAGACCCGTGTGCACCTGGTCCACCAAAGGCCGGCGTGCACCTGGTCACCCAAAAGACCCGTGTGCACCTGGTCACCCAAAGGCCGGCGTGCACCTGGTCACCCAAAAGACCCGTGTGCACCTGGTCACCCAAAGGCCGGCGTGCACCTGGTCACCCAAAAGACCCGTGTGCACCTGGTCACCCAAAAGACCCGTGTGCACCTGGTCACCCAAAGCCGGCGTGCACCTGGTCCCCAAAAGACCCGTGTGCACCCTGGTCACCCAAAAGACCCGTGTGCACCTGGTCACCCAAAAGACCCGTGTGCACCTGGTCACCCAAAGGCCGGCGTGCACCTGGTCACCCAAAAGACCCGTGTGCACCTGGTCACCCAAAGGCCGGCGTGCACCTGGTCACCCAAAAGACCCGTGTGCACCTGGTCACCCAAGGCCGGCGTGCACCTGGTCACCCAAAAGACCCGTGTGCACCTGGTCACCCAAAAGACCCGTGTGCACCTGGTCACCCAAAGGCCGGCGTGCACCTGGTCACCCAAAAGACCCGTGTGCACCTGGTCACCCAAAAGACCGTGTGCACCTGGTCACCCAAAAGACCCGTGTGCACCTGGTCACACCCAAAGGCCGGCGTGCACCTGGTCACCCAAAAGACCCGTGTGCACCTGGTCACCCAAAGGCCGGCGTGCACCTGGTCACCAAAAAAAACCCGTGTGCACCTGGTCACCCCAAAGACCCGTGTGCACCTGGTCACCTAAAAATTATAAAACGGTTTTAAATATTTTTTTACCCGTCATTCTATTGATATAGCCCGCTAGGGGAGTGCCCCACTACGGCCCTGTCTCGGTCGGGGCGTCCTTGGTGCTTTATGGGCACTTTAAGAAATTGCGATGGATGCAGATGGCTATTAATCCCATGTGCACCTGGTCACCCAAAAGACCCGTGTGCACCTGGTCACCCAAAAGACCCGTGTGCACCTGGTCACCTAAAAATTATAAAACGGTTTTAAATATTTTTAACCCGTCATTCTATTGATATAGCCCGCTAGGGGAGTGCCCCACTACGGCCCTGTCTCGGTCGGGGCCGTCCTTGGTGCTTTATGGGCACTTTAAGAAATTGCGATGGATGCAGATTGCTATTAATCCCATGTGCACCTGGTCACCCAAAAGACCCGTGTGCACCTGGTCACCCAAAAGACCCGTGTGCACCTGGTCACCTAAAAATTATAAAACGGTTTTAAATATTTTTACCCGTCATTCTATTGATATAGCCCGCTAGGGGAGTGCCCCACTACGGCCCTGTCTCGGTCGGGGCCGTCCTTGGTGCTTTATGGGCACTTTAAGAAATTGCGATGGATGCAGATTGCTATTAATCCCATGTGCACCTGGTCACCCAAAAGACCCGTGTGCACCTGGTCACCCAAAAGACCGTGTGCACCTGGTCACCTAAAAATTATAAAACGGTTTTAAATATTTTTACCCGTCATTCTATTGATATAGCCCGCTAGGGGAGTGCCCCACTACGGCCCTGTCTCGGTCGGGGCCGTCCTTGGTGCTTTATGGGCACTTTAAGAAATTGCGATGGATGCAGATTGCTATTAATCCCATGTGCACCTGGTCACACCAAAAGACCCGTGTGCACCTGGTCACCCAAAGACCCGTGTGCACCTGGTCACCTAAAAATTATAAAACGGTTTTAAATATTTTTTACCCGTCATTCTATTGATATAGCCCGCTAGGGGAGTGCCCCACTACGGCCCTGTCTCGGTCGGGGCCGTCCTTGGTGCTTTATGGGCACTTTAAAGAAATTGCGATGGATGCAGATTGCTATTAATCACATGTGCACCTGGTCACCCAAACGGCCCATGTGCACCTGGTCACCCAAAATTTATAAAACGGTTTTAAATATTTTTACCCGTCATTCTATTGCTATAGCCCGCTAGGGGAGTGCCCCACTACGCCCTGTCTCGGTCGGGGCCGTCCTTGGTGCTTTATGGGCACTTTAAGAAATTGCGATGGATGCAGATTGCTATTAATCCCATGTGCACCTGGTCACCCAAAAGACCCGTGTGCACCTGGTCACCCAAAAGACCCGTGTGCACCTGGTCACCTAAAAATTATAAAACGGTTTTAAATATTTTACCCGTCATTCTATTGATATAGCCCGCTAGGGGAGTGCCCCACTACGGCCCTGTCTCGGTCGGGGCCGTCCTTGGTGCTTTATGGGCACTTTAAGAAATTGCGATGGATGCAGATTGCTATTAATCCCATGTGCACCTGGTCACCCAAAAACCCGTGTGCACCTGGTCACCCAAAAGACCCGGTGCACCTGGTCACCTAAAAATTATAAAACGGTTTTAAATATTTTTACCCGTCATTCTATTGATATAGCCCGCTAGGGGAGTGCCCCACTACGGCCCTGTCTCGGTCGGGGCCGTCCTTGGTGCTTTATGGGCACTTTAAGAAATTGCGATGGATGCAGATTGCTATTAATCCCATGTGCACCTGGTCACCCAAAAGACCCGTGTGCACCTGGTCACCCAAAAGACCCGTGTGCACCTGGTCACCTAAAAATTATAAACGGTTTTAAATATTTTTACCCGTCATTCTATTGATATAGCCCGCTAGGGAGTGCCCCACTACGGCCCTGTCTCGGTCGGGGCCGTCCTTGGTGCTTTATGGGCACTTTAAGAAATTGCGATGGATGCAGATTGCTATTAATCACATGTGCACCTGGTCACCCAAACGGCCCATGTGCACCTGGTCACCCAAAATTTATAAAACGGTTTTAAATATTTTTACCCGTCATTCTATTGCTATAGCCCGCTAGGGGAGTGCCCCACTACGGCCCTGTCTCGGTCGGGGCCGTCCTTGGTGCTTTATGGGCACTTTAAGAAATTGCGATGGATGCAGATTGCTATTAATCCCATGTGCACCTGGTCACCCAAAAGACCCGTGTGCACCTGGTCACCCAAAAGACCCGTGTGCACCTGGTCACCTAAAAATTATAAAACGGTTTAAATATTTTTACCCGTCATTCTATTGATATAGCCCGCTAGGGGAGTGCCCCACTACGGCCCTGTCTCGGTCGGGCCGTCCTTGGTGCTTTATGGGCACTTTAAGAAATTGCGATGGATGCAGATTGCTATTAATCCATGTGCACCTGGTCACCCAAAAGACCCGTGTGCACCTGGTCACCCAAAAGACCCGTGTGCACCTGGTCACCTAAAAATTATAAAACGGTTTTAAATATTTTTACCCGTCATTCTATTGATATAGCCCGCTAGGGGAGTGCCCCACTACGGCCCTGTCTCGGTCGGGGCCGTCCTTGGTGCTTTATGGGCACTTTAAGAAATTGCGATGGATGCAGATTGCTATTAATCACATGTGCACCTGGTCACCCAACGGCCCATGTGCACCTGGTCACCCAAATTTATAAAACGGTTTTAAATATTTTAACCCGTCATTCTATTGCTATAGCCCGCTAGGGGAGTGCCCCACTACGCCCTGTCTCGGTCGGGCCGTCCTTGGTGCTTTATGGGCACTTTAAGAAATTGCGATGGATGCAGATTGCTATTAATCCCATGTGCACCTGGTCACCCAAAGACCCGTGTGCACCTGGTCACCCAAAAGACCCGTGTGCACCTGGTCACCTAAAAATTATAAAACGGTTTTAAATATTTTTACCCGTCATTCTATTGATATAGCCCGCTAGGGGAGTGCCCCACTACGGCCCTGTCTCGGTCGGGGCCGTCCTTGGTGCTTTATGGGCACTTTAAGAAATTGCGATGGATGCAGATTGCTATTAATCACATGTGCACCTGGTCACCCAAAGACCCGTGTGCACCTGGTCACCCAAAAGACCCGTGTGCACCTGGTCACCCAAAAGACCCGTGTGCACCTGGTCACCCAAAAATTATAAAACTGTTTTAAATACTTTTACCGTCATTCTAATATTAAATCCCACTATGGAGCCCCACTACTGGGAAAATTCACCGGAGGGCGCCAAAGGTAAATGGATTTTAGAATCCTCCATATATATTGTAGCTTTGGCGCACTCCAGTGAATTTTTTAAAGTACTGGGGCTTCATATTGGGAGTCCAGGTAAATGTATTTTGAAACACATTTTTAATCATTTTAATGCATAAATGACACAAATACAAGGGTGAATTTCAAACAAATATGCTTTAATTAATCAGTTAATCATTTATTGATTTGTCCCTCAATCAGTGCCCGGCCCGGCTGGCATTTTTGGGCAAATTGTGGTACCGGTAGTGGCGTGCCTGCGTTTCCAGAGAGTGACACATATGGTCAGCCACAGTTCCTCGGTCTGTATCCAAGCCTTGGTTAAAGTTCAATGTGGCAACACTGCGTCGAATTGTACCGAAGGTCACTTTACTTCCAATACCAAACTCTGCAAAGATTTGCCCCCATACTCACACAGATTACCGTAAGGTTGACCGCAGGATGTGAAAAGAAGAGTTCTATTTCTGAGGTCATTCCACTCAGATGAGGCCTGATTTGATGGAATCGTTTAAGCCAAGTGTATTCCTCCTGACATAGAACAATTCTGCACTCCCCAAAGCTATAGTTTGTTTTTGTGGCTAGCTACACACATCTGATAACCCCCACCTTCCGGGGTTACTTCATTGAAATCACTCTCACTAAACATGGTGACTGGGGATCGTCGAGTGCCATTAAATATGGCCAACCGGCTGGACATGAGAGCTGCAAACCTACGCCTGTCAGAGCAGGTGGCACGGACCTCCAGCCTACTGAGAACTGAAGGAATGGCTTGATTGCTTAGCTCAACAAAGCGTTTTAAATCCGCAGCGCTGAGCACCTCGTCCCTGCAGCGTTGGCGGAATTTTGCCCTATGAGTTGCCTGGCTCTGCCGTGAGTCCCTGTCCATCTTCGCCAAGCAGAGTAACATCTTTTCGAATTCCAACGACCTTAGCTTGCATACCATTTGGCCGGAACTGAATGAGATAATTCAGGAAACCTCGAATATCGGCCCGGTACATTTTTAACGTGGATGGTGCCAAACCACGGTCATCACATTGACCATACACTCACATACACACGTCTGTAGTTATCCAGAAAACACAGTCCTTCATCGGCCTTGCCCTCTGACATAATGCGGAGGAATTCCCGTACTCGGGATATACTGGTGCGACTATTGTCAATTCGTTTACTGAAGGTTGTCTACCCGTAATATATTGTTCATATTCAGTCAAAATTACATTACTCCAAACTCCATTCGGGACGGTACGCCGCCGCCGTCCTCATCACTCTCGCTCTCCGTGGAAGTCGCCACGTCACAGCCTTGCTCCCTCGGATCCGAGCACAGTTCACTACCGACCTGACTGACTGGCTGCACCGCCGCCGCCGACGCACCTGCCGTCTGATCACCCTCGTCCACAGGCTGCTGCTCCACGGACAACTCACTTTCAAAACACTCCAAAATCACAGGGTCCTCCGGCCGCGGTTCAACACCGTTGTCAGGCTGCATATACTGCCCCGATTCGGGCTGCTGTCTCTCACTCGAAACCGGCTAAATTGCATAGCGTTTCGTCCACTCCATAGTACCAAACTTAAGTCCATGTACAGCCTTTAAATGTCGGTCTAGCCGCACAATATTCTGTTTACAACAAAGTCCACAGTCGCGTCTTGGTCTGCTGCTCATGGCTTCTCTCTCCGGCCTTCCTCCGTGTCTCTTTGTTTGATCCACCAAACAAACTAACCCTAACAAGGGCTCAATGAGCCCCAGCTGTGGCCCAATATGGGACTAATTGGACGGGGAAGGAGAATTTGACCTCACCTCGCTGTCTCTTTACTCACGAAAGGCTGTATGGCTTAATGGTTAGGGCGCTTGACTCACAATCACCGGGTCAAGTGTTCATGCCAGGCCTGGGTAATCATTTTTTTTTTTTTCCCCCACAGGGGCCTGCTAACCCAGAAAAGGCCCATAGGCACATAGGCCACAAAGCCACTGGCCTGGCCTGGGACAAAAGCCACTGCCCTGGCCTGGTACTTACATATGCCTAGCCGGATTACATGTCTTTATCTGGGCATCAGAGGACACAAACAGGCCTAAAGGCCAAACAGCCCTGCCCGGGTTACATGCCTCTATCTGGGCATCAGAGGACACAAACAGGCCTAAAGGCCAAACAGCCCTGCCCGGTCACATGCCTCTATCTGGGCATCAGAGGACACAAACAGGCCTCAAGGCCTTATATGACCTAACCGGTTTGCATGCCTTTTTCTGGGCATGAGAGGACACAGATAGGCATAAAGGTCAGGACTCTCTCTCATGGGATGAAGGGACATACAGGCCTAAAGGCCAAACACCCCTACCCGGGTTACATGCCTCTATTTGGGCATCAGAGGACACAAACAGGCCTCAAGGCCTTATATGACCTAACCGGTTTGCATGCCTTTTTCTGGGCATGAGAGGACACAGATAGGCATAAAGGTCAGGACTCTCTCTCATGGGATGAAGGGACATACAGGCCTAAAGGCCAAACACCCCTACCCGGGTTACATGCCTCTATCTGGCCTCAAGGCCTTATTTGACCTTTGTTGGCCGCCATTTTGGCTATATTCCGGTACAACCAAAACGTGAATAAATCGAAAAGTACATGTCCAATCTGGATGGGGTTTTTTTTAAACGAAAGGGCACACATAGACGAGAATTTACATTTCATTAAAAACAGTTTTTGTATAAAACCTTTTAATAGGAAATCGTGTTTTAAGTTTTGGGAAAAAGTGCATGTTACTGGAAAACATAGGTGCCTGTGAGGGCAATTTGTTGTTTACGTGCTCTACTTGTTGCCCATTGAGAGAGAGGGTATGAGACGAAATTTGGGACCTCTAGCCCCTCGGGAAGTATTTTTAATCATTTTTTGAAAATTACCGATTTGGCAGGAAAAAATAAATTACCAGCGCACTGGTAGCCTAAAAGACCCATGTGCATCGTGTAAACCCAAAAATTAAAATATGGTTCAAAATGAATTTAAAGGTAATTCTATTATTATAGCCCGCTATGGGAGTACCCTACTACGGCCCTGTCTCGGTCGGGGGCCGTCCTTAGTGCTTTATGGACACTTAAGAAATTACGATGGATGCAGATTGCTATTAATCCTCCGTGCAACTGTGATTGAAAACGTGCACCTGGTCACCCCAAATGACGGTTATAAATGCGCTTAGCGGTGTTCCATATATTCATGCCCGGTTATGGCGCACCCTACTACGGACCTTTTTCAATGGGGGCCGGTCCGAATTATTTATGGAAGGTATGATTTTATTTTTTTTCTCTCTCTCTCTCTCTCTCTCAGGGCCGGCCCTGAGTGCTTTATGGACGGTTTAAAATATGACTATGGATGCAAATGCTCATTTTCCTCCGTGCACCTGGTCACCCAAAAAGATATTTAAAAAAAAACTGTCAATCCTGTCCGTGTCCTGGTGAGGTGAGGTGAGGTTTCCCGTGTTGAGTCAAATTAAGCCGCAGGCGCAACTCCTGCCATTCCGTCAATTCCTTTAAGTTTCAACTTTGCAACCATCCTCCACCCGGAACCCAACGGACGCTGCAGGAGGTAGCTCGCCTCGCAGCAACAGTTATTGAGATACGCTATTGCAGCTGGAATTACCGTGGCTGATGGCACCAGAATTGCCCTCCAATGGATCCTTGTTAAAGGATTTAAAGCCTTCCTTGGATGTGGTAGCCGTTTCTCATGCTCCCTCCCCCCTCCGGAATCGAACCCTGATTCCCCGTTACCCATGGTCACCATGGTAGGCACAGAACGCAATCGGCTCGAAGTTATCTAGAGTCACCAAAGCGGCCGGGGCAACCGAGATTGGCCCGCATTGGTTTTGGATCTGATAAATGCACGCATCCCCGGAGGTCAGCGCTCGTTGGCATGTATTAGCTCTAGAATTGCCACAGTTATCCAAGTAACGTTGGAGCGATCAAAGGAGCCATAACTGATTTAATGAGCAATTCGCACTTTCCACTGTACCGGCCTACTTAGACAAGCATATGCTACTGGCAGGATCAACCAGGTAGCCACTCACAACGTAGATGTTGTACCTGGTCGCACTAAGCAAAGAACAACCAGGGACCGGTCCTATCCCGTCAGGGGAGGAGGCCCTGGCGCAATCCACCGTGCGCCCAGCGGGAGGCCCTGAACTGCCCATGGCCGGAGCCACAGGTGCCTGGGCGCCGCTCGAGAGGTATCTTGTCTAGCTGGAGCGTCTATTCGGAACGCCATCAACTGGGCAAAAAGGAACCACAACCTCGGTAGGGACAACCGGGTAGGTCCCACGTTAAAGACAGGGTTTGAGAATAACGTGTTTCTGGCGCCGATGCGTTACGGGATGACCATCACCACATGCTTCGCAGCCATGAGTGAGCCACTCCCCGCACCGGAACACCAATGTAGGACCACTTGGTGAGACAGTACGGCTGGATCTGATACCGACTGTGCGCAGCTGGAGCGTATCGAAATCGGGGTAAACCGATTCCGAAAGGGGCTCCCCTGATAGAGGCAAATCCACTTGGGTCGGAGGGAACATCCATCAGAACACCAGCCCAAAGGCCGGCCGATAGAGGCCCTCCAGGTGGAATACGAACGCAAATCAGTCAGAGGAAATTAAACTGGCTGGACAACAGGGGAGAACCATGGAGACGCATTCGTGAAACAAGTGTGGGACTGGACTGGAGAGATAGCCCTCACCAGGGCTAAACACCAGCCAATCGGTCGCCGAAGGGACGGGCACCTTCATTGGACAAGAACCATGGTCATTGGATGAACCAAACCCACAAGGTGATAGCTGGGATAGAGCAACCTGCCCCAGGACAAGGCTCAATATCCTCCCACCACCAAGCTGGGCAACGTGGATCAAAAGTTAGGACACAATCGGGCGCCGAAGGGTCTGGTCAAACCACTAAATCGGTCCGCCGGAGGGAAAATGTCCAAAGTACCATGGTTCTGAGGGTCTGACTTCCCTCAAAACTGTCCCGTTACTCATGTTCTATTCGGACTGAGCAGTTTGACACCACCCCCGTCTCTCTAAGGGACATGGAAGTCCTGTTGCCAAAAACCCAGGTTTCTGAAATCGCGCCGGTACCTGTCTGGTCGACCCGCCACTGAGTGTGTAATCCAAAACAGGCCAAATATCGATGAAGCCCTGAACCTCACGGGTTCTGTGCGCCCCACCATCGGGGGTCAAATTCACAAAAACGTGATAAATATCAAAAATACACATCCGATCTGGATGGGGTTTTTTTTGCACGAAAGTGCATAAATAGACGAGCATTTACATTCAATTAAAAAACGTTTTTGTATAAACATTTTAATAGGAAATCGTGTTCAAGTTTTTGGGAAAAAGTGATGTCACAGGATTCATAGGTTCCTGTTCATGCGAAATTTTTTTTACATTATGTAATTGTTTGCCCATCACGAGAGAGGGTATGAGACGAAATTTGGGACCTCTAGCCCTTCGGAAGTAGTTTTAATCATTTTTGAAAATTACAGAAATTGGTCGAAAAAATGACAGAGTCCCACTTTTCACAGCCGTGCACCTGGTAGATTGAAGAACGTTGCAACTGGTGATTGAAAACGTGCACCTGGTCACCCAAAACACGTTCTCTATGCGGTTAGCGGTGTTACAGATATACTGGTCCGATAATGATTGCACCCTTACGACGGTACCTTTAGTCAATGAGGGGCCGGCCTGAATTATTTATTGAAGGTAATGGATTAGCTTTTTCTCTCGCCGTGCAACTGGTGATTGAAAACGTGGCACCTGGTCAACCAAAACACGGGTTCTCTATGCGGTTAGCGGTGTTCCCATATATTCATGTACCGGTTATGGCGCACCCGACTACGGACCTTTTCAATGGGGGCCGGTCCCAATTATTTATGGAAGTGTATGATTAATTTTTTCTCTCTCCGTGCAACTGGTGAGTGAAAACGTGCACAGCTGGTGTCACCCAAAACACGGTTCTCTATGCGGTTTAGCGGTGTTTCCATATATTCAATGTCCGCTTCATGGCGCACCCTACTACGGACCTTTCAGCAATGGGGGCGCGGCCCGAATTATTTATGGAAAGGTCTGATGAGGAATTTTTTTTTTTTCAAAACATATCGTTCTCTCTCTGGCCGGGGCCGGCCAAGAGTGCTTTATGGACGGTTTAAGACATGACTATGGATGCAAATGCTCAGTTTCCTCCGTGCACCTGGTGATTGAAAACGTGCATCTGGTAACCCAAAAATTATAAAAGGGTTTTAAATACTTTTACCCGTCATTCTATTGATATAGCCCGCTAGGGGAGTGCCCCACTACGGCCCTCTCTCTGTCAGGGCCGTCCTTGGGTGCTTTTTACACACTTTAAGAAATCACGATGGATGCAGATTGCTATTAATCCTCCGTGCAACTGGTGATTGAAAACGTGCATCTGGTAACCCAAAATTTCAAATATGGTTCAAAATGAATTTAAAGGCACCCCTCTCATTGTTGCCCGCTATGGGAGCACCCCACTAAGGCCCTGTCTCGGTCGGGCCCGTCCTGAGTGCTTTATAGACACTTTAAGAAATCGCGATGGATGCAGATTGCTATTAATCCTCCGTGCAACTGGTGATTGAAAATGTGCAACTGGTGATTGAAAACGTGCACCTGGTCACCCAAAACACGGTTCTCTATGCGGTTAGCGGTGTTCCATCTATTCATGTCCGCTTATGGCGCACCCTACTACGGACCTTTAGCAATGGGGGCCGGCCCGAATTATTTATGGAAGGTCTGATGATGATTTTTTTTTTTTTTCACCATCTCTTTCTCTCTCTGCCGGGGCCGGCCAAGAGTGCTTTATGGACGGTTTAAAACATGACTATGGATGCAAATGCTCATTTTCCTCCGTGCACCTGGTGATTGAAAACGTGCATCTGGTAACCCAAAAATTATAAAAGGGTTTTAAATACTTTTACCCGTCATTCTATTGATATAGCCCGCTAGGGGAGTGCCCCACTACGGCCCTCTCTCTGTCAGGGCCGTCCTTGGGTGCTTTTTACACACTTTAAGAAATCACGATGGATGCAGATTGCTATTAATCCTCCGTGCAACTGGTGATTGAAAACGTGCATCTGGTAACCCAAAATTTCAAATATGGTTCAAAATGAATTTAAAGGCACCCCTCTCATTGTTGCCCGCTATGGGAGCACCCCACTAAGGCCCTGTCTCGGTCGGGCCCGTCCTGAGTGCTTTATAGACACTTTAAGAAATCAGCGATGGATGCAGATTGCTATTAATCCTCCGTGCAACTGGTGATTGAAACGTGCATCTGGTAACCCAAAAATTATAAAACTGTTTTAAATCATTTTACCGGTCATTCTATTGATATAGCCCGCTAGGGGAGTGCCCCACTACGGCCCTGTCTCGGTCGGGGCCGTCCTTGGTGCTTTTTAGACACTTTAAGAAATCACGATGGATGCAGATTGCTATTAATCCTCCGTGCAACTGGTGATTGAAAACGTGCATCTGGTAACCCAAAAATTAATAAAACTGTTTTAAATCATTTTACCGGTCATTCTATTGATATAGCCCGCTAGGGGAAGTGCCCCACTACGGCCCTGTCTCGGTCGGGGCCGTCCTTGGTGCTTTTAGACACTTTAAGAAATCCGATGATGCAGATTGCTATTAATCCTCCGTGCAACTGGTGATTGAAAACGTGCATCTGGTAACCCAAAAATTAAAATATGGTTCAAAACCCGGGTAACACCACTCTATTTACGGACATGACAGTAGAGCTTACCCCCTGGAGCTATTGACCTCCAGGCTTGTAGGCCCTTACTCACCACCCGGGTATCACCCCTCTATTTCGGGGATGATACCAGCAGGGGACCCCCCCCACCTCCACAACCTCGCATACCAGGTGAACCAGGGCACCCACACTTAAGCACCCCTCCTCGGACATTAAAGCAGATAACCGCGCTGTTATGAACCGCGTGCACCTGGTCACCCAAATGGAACTTGTGCACCTGGTCACCCAAAAGGACCGGCGTGCACCTGGTCACCCAAAAGACCCGTGTGCACCTGGTCACCCAAAGGCCGGCGTGCACCTGGTCACCCAAAAGACCCGTGTGCACCTGGTCACCCAAAAGGCCGGCGTGCACCTGGTCACCCAAAAGACCCGTGTGCACCTGGTCACCCAAAGGCCGGCGTGCACCTGGTCACCCAAAAGACCCGTGTGCACCTGGTCACCCAAAGGCCGGCGTGCACCTGGTCACCCAAAAGGACCAGTGTGCACCTGGTCACCCAAAGGCCGGCGTGCACCTGGTCACCCAAAAGACCCGTGTGCACCTGGTCCACCCAAAGGCCGGCGTGCACCTGGTCACCCAAAAGACCAGTGTGCACCTGGTCACCCAAAATGACCGCTGTGCACCTGGTCACCCAAAGGCCGTCGTGCACCTGGTCACCCAAAAGGACCGTGTGCACCTGGTCACCCAAAGGACCCGTGTGCACCTGGTCCACCCAAAAGGACCCGTGTGCACCTGGTCAACCCAAAGGCCGGCGTGCACCTGGTCACCCAAAGGACCGTGTGCACCTGTCACCCAAAGGCCGGCGTGCACCTGGTCACCCAAAGGACCGGCGTGGCACCTGGTCACCCAAAGGCCGGCTGTGCACCTGGTCACCCAAAGGACCGTGTGCACCTGGTCACCAAAGGACCCAGTGTGCACCTGGTCACCCAAAGGCCGGCGTGCACCTGGTCACCCAAAAGACCCGTGTGCACCTGGGTCACCCAAAAGGACCGTGTGCACCTGGTCACCCAAAAGACCCGTGTGCACCTGGTCAACCCAAAGGCCGCGGCGTGCACCTGTTCAGCCCAAAAGACCCGTGTGACACTGGTCACCCAAAGGCCGCGTGCACCTGTTCACGTCCAAAAAGACCAGTGTGCACCTGGTCACCCCAAAAGAACCCGTGTGCACCTGGGTCACCTAAAATTATAAAACCGGTTTTAAATATTTTACCCGTCATTCTATGTGAATTAGCCCGCTAGGGGAGTGCCCCAACTACGGCCCTGTCTCGGTCGGGGCCGTCCTTGGGTGCTTTATGGGCACTGTTAAGAAATTGCGATGGAATGGTGCAGATTGCTAATTATCCCAATGGTGCACCTGGTCACGCCAAAAGACCCGTGTGCACCTGGTCACCCAAAAAGACACCGTGTGCACCTGGTCACCTAAAAATATAATAAAACGGTTTAAATATTTTTAACCCGTCATTCTATTGATATAGCCCGCTAGGGGAGTGCCCCACTACGGCCCTGTGTCCTCGGTCGGGGCCGTCCTTGGTGCTTTTATGGGCACTTTAAGAAATTGCGATGGATGCAGAATTGCTATTAATCCCTGTGCACCTGGTCACCCAAAAGACCCGTGTGCACCCTGGTCACCCAAAAGACCCGTGTGCACCTGGTCACCTAAAAATTATAAACGGTTTTTAAATATTTTTTACCCGTCATTCTATTGATATAGCCCCGCTAGGGGAGTGCCCCACTACGGCCCTGTCTCGGTCGGGGCCGTCCTTGGTTCTTTATGGCGACTTTAAAGGAAATTGCGATGGATGCAGATTGCTATTAATCCCATGTGCACCTGAGTCACACCAAAAGACACGTGGTGCACATGGGTCACCCAAAAACCCCGTGTTGCACCTGGTCCCTACAAAAATTATAAACGGTTTTAAATATTTTACCCGTCATAGCTATTGATATAGCCCGCTAGGGGAGTGCCCCACTACGGCCATGTCTCGGTCGGGGGCCGTCCGTGGTGCTTTATGGGCACTTTAGAAATTGCGATGATGCAGATTGCTATTAATCCCATGTGCACCTGGTCACCCAAAAGACCCGTGTGCACCTGGTCACCCAAAAGACCCGTGTGCACCTGGTCACCTAAAAATTATAAAACGGTTTTAAAATATTTTTACCCGTCATTCTATTGATATAGCCCGCTAGGGGAGTGCCCCACTACGGCCCTGTCTCGGTCGGGGCCGTCCTTGGTGCTTTATGGCACTTTAAGAATTGCGATGGATGCAGATTGCTATTAATCACATGTGCACCTGGTCCACCCAAACGGCCCATGTGCACCTGGTCACCCAAAATTTATAAAACTGGTTTTTAAATATTTTTACCCGTCATTCTATTGCTATAGCCCGCTAGGGGAGTGCCCCACTACGGCCCTGTCTCGGTCGGGCCGTCCTTGGTGCTTTATGGGCACTTTAAGAAATTGCGATGGATGCAGATTGCTATTAATCCCATGTGCACCTGGTCACCCAAAAGACCCGTGTGCACCTGGTCACCCAAAAGACCCGTGTGCACCTGGTCACCTAAAAATTATAAAACGGTTTTTAAATATTTTTACCCGTCAGTCTATTGATATAGCCCGCTAGGGGAGTGCCCCACTACGGCCGCTGTCTCGGTCGGGGGCCGTCCTTGGTGCTTTATGGGCACTTTAAGAAATTGCGATGGATGCAGATTGCTATTAATCCCATGTGCACCTGGTCACCCAAAAGACCCGTGTGCACCTGGTCACCCAAAAGACCCGTGTGCACCTGTCACCCTAAAAATTATAAAACGGTTTAAATATTTTTACCCGTCATTCTATTGATATAGCCCGCTAGGGGAGTGCCCCACTACGGCCCTGTCTCGGTCGGGGCCGTCCTTGGTGCTTTATGGGCACTTTAAGAAATTGCGATGGATGCAGATTGCTATTAAATCCCATGTGCACCTGGTCACCCAAAAGACCCGTGTGCACCTGGTCACCCAAAAGACCCGTGTGCACCTGGTCACCTAAAAATTATAAAACGGTTTTAAATATTTTTACCCGTCATTCTATTGATATAGCCCGCTAGGGGAGTGCCCCACTACGGCCCTGGTCTCGTCGGGCCGTCCTTGGTGCTTTATGGGCACTTTAAGAAATTGCGATGGATGCAGATTGCTATTAATCACATGTGCACCTGGTCACCCAAACGGCCCATGTGCACCTGGTCACCCAAAATTTATAAAACGGTTTTAAATATTTTTACCCGTCATTCTATTGCTATAGCCCGCTAGGGGAGTGCCCCACTACGGCCCTGTCTCGGTCGGGGCCGTCCTTGGTGCTTTATGGGCACTTTAAGAAATTGCGATGGATGCAGATTGCTATTAATCCCATGTGCAACCTGGTCACCCAAAAGACCCGTGTGCACACTGGTCACCCAAAAAGACCCGTGTGCACCTGGTCACCTAAAAATTATAAAAACGGTTTTAAATATTTTTACCCGTCATTCTATTGATATAGCCCGCTAGGGGGTGCCCCACTACGGCCCTGTCTCGGTCGGGGCCGTCCTTGGTGCTTTATGGCACTTTAAGAAATTGCGATGGATGCAGATTGCTATTAATCCCATGTGCACCTGGTCACCAAAAGACCCGTGTGCACCTGGTCACCCAAAAGACCCGTGTGCACCTGGTCACCTAAAAATTAATAAACGGTTTTAAATATTTTTACCCGTCATTCTATTGATATAGCCCGCTAGGGGAGTGCCCCACTACGGCCCTGTCTCGGTCCGGGGCCGTCCTTGGTGCTTTATGGGCACTTTAAGAAATTGCGATGGATGCAGATTGCTATTAATCACATGTGCACCTGGTCACCCAAACGGCCCATGTGAACCTGGTCACCCAAATTTATAAAACGGTTTTAAATATTTTTACCCGTCATTCTATTGCTAATAGCCCGCTAGGGGAGTGCCCCACTACGGCCCTGTCTCGGTCGGGGCCGTCCTTGGTGCTTTATGGCACTTTAAGAAATTGCGATGGATGCAGATTGCTATTAATCCCATGTGCACCTGGTCACCCAAAAGACCCGTGTGCACCTGGTCACCCAAAAGACCCGTGTGCACCTGGTCACCTAAAAATTATAAACGGTTTTAAATATTTTTACCCGTCATTCTATTGATATAGCCCGCTAGGGGAGTGCCCCACTACGGCCCTGTCTCGGTCGGGCCGTCCTTGGTGCTTTATGGGCACTTTAAGAAATTGCGATGGATGCAGATTGCTATTAATCACATGTGCACCTGGTCACCCAAAAGACCCGTGTGCACCTGGTCACCCAAAAGACCCGTGTGCACCTGGTCACCCAAAAGACCCGTGTGCACCTGGTCACCCAAAAATTATAAAAACTGTTTTAAATACTTTTACCGGTCATTCTAATATTAAATCCCACTATGGAGCCCCACTACTGGGGAAAATTCACCGGAGGGCGCCAAAGGTAAATGGATTTTAGAATCCTCCATATATATTGTAGCTTTGGCGCACTCCAGTGAATTTTTAAAGTACTGGGGCTTCATATTGGGAGTCCAGGTAAATGTATTTGAAACACATTTTTAATCATTTTAATGCATAAATGACACAAATACAAGGGTGAATTTCAAACAAATATGCTTTAATTAATCAGTTAATCATTTATTGATTTGGTCCCTCAATCAGTGCCCGGGCCCGGCTGGCATTTTTGGGCAAATTGTGGTACCGGTAGTGGCGTGCCTGCGTTTCCAGAGAGTGACACATATGGTTCAGCCACAGTTCCTCGGTCTGTATCCAAGCCTTGGTTAAAGTTCAATGTGGCAACACTGCGTCGAATTGTACCGAAGGTCACTTTACTTCCAATACCAAACTCTGCAAAGATTTGCCCCACATACTCACACAGATTACCGTAAGGTTGACCGCAGGATGTGAAAAAGAAGAGTTCTATTTCTGAGGTCATTCCACTCAGATGAGGCCTGATTTGATGGAATCGTTTAAGCCAAGTGTATTCCTCCTGACATAGAACAATTCTGCACTCCCCAAAGCTATAGTTTGTTTTGTGGCTAGCTACACACATCTGATAACCCCCACCTTCCGGGGTTACTTCATTGAAATCACTCTCACTAAACATGGTGACTGGGGATCGTCGAGTGCCATTAAATATGGCCAACCGCTGGACATGAGAGCTGCAAACCTACGCCTGTCAGAGCAGGTGGCACGGACCTCCAGCCTACTGAGAACTGAAGGAATGGCTTGATTGCTTAGCTCAACAAAGCGTTTTAAATCCGCAGCGCTGAGCACCTCGTCCCTGCAGCGTTGGCGGAATTTTGCCCTATGAGTTGCCTGCTCTGCCGTGAGTCCCTGTCCATCTTCGCCAAGCAGAGTAACATCTTTCGAATTCCAACGACCTTAGCTTTGCATACCATTTGGCCGGAACTGAATGAGATAATTCAGGAAACCTCGAATATCGGCCCGGTACATTTTTAACGTGGATGGTGCCAAACCACGGTCATCACATTGACCATATACCACTCAGTACACACGTCTGTAGTTATCCAGAAAACACAGTCCTTCATCGGGCCTTGCCCTCTGACATAATGCGGAGGAATTCCCCGTACTCAGGGATATACTGGTGCGACTATTGTCAATTCGTTTACTGAAGGTTGTCTACCCGTAATATATTGTTCATATTCAGTCAAAAATTACATTACTCCAAACCTCCATTCGGGAACGGTACGCCGCCGCCGTCCTCATCACTCTCGCTCTCCGTGGAAGTCGCCACGTCACAGCCTTGCTCCCTCGGATCCGAGCACCAGTTCACTACCGACCTGACTGACTGGCCTGCACCGCCGCCGCCGACGCACCTGCCGTCTGATCACCCTCGTCCACAGGCTGCTGCTCCACGGACAACTCACTTTCAAAACACTCCAAAATCACAGGGTCCTTCCGGCCGCGGTTCAACACCGTTGTCAGGCTGCATATACTGCCCCGATTCGGGCTGCTGTCTCTCACTCGAAAACCGGCTAAATTGCATAGCGTTCGTCCACTCCATAGTACCAAACTTAAGTC
>NC_050572.1:1199330-1206830 GCF_013265735.2 Oncorhynchus mykiss | reverse complement strand
ATGAATTTTTTTTTTTCACCATCTCTTTCTCTCTCTGCCGGGGCCGGCCAAGAGTGCTTTATGGACGGTTTTAAAACATGACTATGGATGCAAATGCTCATTTTCCTCCGTGCACCTGGTGATTGAAAACGTGCATCTGGTAACCCAAAAATTATAAAACGGGTTTTAAATACTTTACCCGTCATTCTATTGATATAGCCCGCTAGGGGAGTGCCCCACTACGGCCCTCTCTCTGTCAGGGCCGTCCTTGGGTGCTTTTTAGACACTTTAAGAAATCACGATGGATGCAGATTGCTATTAATCCTCCGTGCAACTGGTGATTGAAAACGTGCATCTGGTAACCCAAAAATTATAAAACTGTTTTAAATCATTTTACCGGTCATTCTATTGATATAGCCCGCTAGGGGAGTGCCCACTACGGCCCTGTCTCGGTCGGGGCCGTCCTTGGTGCTTTTTAGACACTTTAAGAAATCACGATGGATGCAGATTGCTATTAATCCTCCGTGCAACTGGTGATTGAAAACGTGCATCTGGTAACCCAAAAATTATAAAACTGTTTTAAATCATTTTACCGGTCATTCTATTGATATAGCCCGCTAGGGGAGTGCCCCACTACGGCCCTGTCTCGGTCGGGGCCGTCCTTGGTGCTTTTTAGACACTTTAAGAAATCACGATGGATGCAGATTGCTATTAATCCTCCGTGCAACTGGTGATTGAAAACGTGCATCTGGTAACCCAAAAATTATAAAACTGTTTTAAATCATTTTACCGGTCATTCTATTGATATAGCCCGCTAGGGGAGTGCCCCACTACGGCCCTGTCTCGTCGGGGCCGTCCTTGGTGCTTTTTAGACACTTTAAGAAATCACGATGGATGCAGATTGCTATTAATCCTCCGTGCAACTGGTGATTGAAAACGTGCATCTGGTAACCCAAAAATTAAAATATGGTTCAAAACCCGGGTACACCACTCTATTTACGGACATGACAGTAGAGCCTTACCCCCTGGAGCTATTGACCTCCAGGCTTGTAGGCCCTTACTCACCACCCGGGTATCACCCCTCTATTTCGGGGATGATACCAGCAGGGGACCCCCCCCCACCTCCACAACCTCGCATACCAGGTGAACCAGGGCACCCACACTTAAGCACCCCTCCTCGGACATTAAAGCAGATAACCGCGCTGTTATGAACCGCGTGCACCTGGTCACCCAAATGGAACTTGTGCACCTGGTCACCCAAAAGGACCGGCGTGCACCTGGTCACCCAAAAGACCCGTGTGCACCTGGTCACCCAAAGGCCGGCGTGCACCTGGTCACCCAAAAAGACCCGTGTGCACCTGGTCACCCAAAGGCCGGCGTGCACCTGGGTCACCCAAAGACCCGTGTGCACCTGGTCACCCAAAGGCCGGCGTGCACCTGGTCACCCAAAAGACCCGTGTGCACCTGGTCACCCAAAGGCCGGCGTGCACCTGGTCACCCAAAAAGACCCGTGTGCACCTGGTCACCCAAAGGCCGGCGTGCACCTGGTCACCCAAAAGACCCGTGTGCACCTGGTCACCCAAAGGCCGGCGTGCACCTGGTCACCCAAAAGACCCGTGTGCACCTGGTCACCCAAAGACCCGTGTGCACCTGGTCACCCAAAGGACCGGGCGTGCACCTGGTCACCCAAAAGACCCGTGTGCACCTGGTCACCCAAAAGACCCGTGTGCACCTGGTCACCCCAAAAGACCCGTGTGCACCTGGTCACCCCAAAGGCCGGCGTGCACCTGGTCACCCAAAAGACCCGTGTGCACCTGGTCACCCAAAGGCCGGCGTGCACCTGGTCACCCAAAAGACCAGTGTGCACCTGGTCACCCAAAGGCCGGCGTGCACCTGGTCACCCAAAAGGACCCGTGTGCACCTGGTCACCCAAAAGACCCGTGTGCACCTGTCACCCAAAGGCCGGCGTGCACCTGGTCACCCAAAAGACCCGTGTGCACCTGGTCACCAAAAGCACCCGTGTGCACCTGGTCACCCAAAAGACCCGTGTGCACCTGGTCACCCAAAGGCCGGCGTGCACCTGGTCACCCAAAAGACCCGTGTGCACCTGGTCACCCAAAGGCCGGCGTGCACCTGCGTCACCCAAAAGACCCGTGTGCACCTGGTCACCCAAAAGACCCGTGTGCACTGGTCACCTAAAAATTATAAAACGGTTTTAAATATTTTACCCGTCATTCTATTGATATAGCCCGCTAGGGAGTGCCCCACTACGGCCCTGTCTCGGTCGGGGCCGTCCTTGGTGCTTTATGGGCACTTTAAGAAATTGCGATGGATGCAGATTGCTATTAATCCCATGTGCACCTGGTCACCCAAAAGACCCGTGTGCACCTGGTCACCCAAAAGACCCGTGTGCACCTGGTCACCTAAAAATTATAAAACGGTTTTAAATATTTTTACCCGTCATTCTATTGATATAGCCCGCTAGGGGAGTGCCCCACTACGGCCCTGTCTCGGTCGGGGCCGTCCTTGGTGCTTTATGGGCACTTTAAGAAATTGCGATGGATGCAGATTGCTATTAATCCCATGTGCACCTGGTCACCCAAAAGACCCGTGTGCACCTGGTCACCCAAAAGACCCGTGTGCACCTGGTCACCTAAAAATTATAAAACGGTTTTTAAATATTTTACCCGTCATTCTATTGATATAGCCCGCTAGGGGAGTGCCCCACTACGGCCCTGTCTCGGTCGGGGCCGTCCTTGGTGCTTTATGGGCACTTTAAGAAATTGCGATGGATGCAGATTGCTATTAATCCCATGTGCACCTGGTCACCCAAAAGACCCGTGTGCACCTGGTCACCCAAAAGACCCGTGTGCACCTGGTCACCTAAAAATTATAAAACGGTTTTAAATATTTTTACCCGTCATTCTATTGATATAGCCCGCTAGGGGAGTGCCCCACTACGGCCCTGTCTCGGTCGGGGCCGTCCTTGGTGCTTTATGGGCACTTTAAGAAATTGCGATGGATGCAGATTGCTATTAATCCCATGTGCACCTGGTCACCCAAAAGACCCGTGTGCACCTGGTCACCCAAAAGACCCGTGTGCACCTGGTCACCTAAAAATTATAAAACGGTTTTAAATATTTTTACCCGTCATTCTATTGATATAGCCCGCTAGGGGAGTGCCCCACTACGGCCCTGTCTCGGTCGGGGCCGTCCTTGGTGCTTTATGGGCACTTTAAGAAATTGCGATGGATGCAGATTGCTATTAATCACATGTGCACCTGGTCACCCAAACGGCCCATGTGCACCTGGTCACCCAAAATTTATAAAACGGTTTTAAATATTTTTACCCGTCATTCTATTGCTATAGCCCGCTAGGGGAGTGCCCCACTACGGCCCTGTCTCGGTCGGGGCCGTCCTTGGTGCTTTATGGGCACTTTAAGAAATTGCGATGGATGCAGATTGCTATTAATCCCATGTGCACCTGGTCACCCAAAAGACCCGTGTGCACCTGGTCACCCAAAAGACCCGTGTGCACCTGGTCACCTAAAAATTATAAAACGGTTTTAAATATTTTTACCCGTCATTCTATTGATATAGCCCGCTAGGGGAGTGCCCCACTACGGCCCTGTCTCGGTCGGGGCCGTCCTTGGTGCTTTATGGGCACTTTAAGAAATTGCGATGGATGCAGATTGCTATTAATCCCATGTGCACCTGGTCACCCAAAAGACCCGTGTGCACCTGGTCACCCAAAAGACCCGTGTGCACCTGGTCACCTAAAAATTATAAAACGGTTTTAAATATTTTTACCCGTCATTCTATTGATATAGCCCGCTAGGGGAGTGCCCCACTACGGCCCTGTCTCGGTCGGGGCCGTCCTTGGTGCTTTATGGGCACTTTAAGAAATTGCGATGGATGCAGATTGCTATTAATCCCATGTGCACCTGGTCACCCAAAAGACCCGTGTGCACCTGGTCACCCAAAAGACCCGTGTGCACCTGGTCACCTAAAAATTATAAAACGGTTTTAAATATTTTTACCCGTCATTCTATTGATATAGCCCGCTAGGGGAGTGCCCCACTACGGCCCTGTCTCGGTCGGGGCCGTCCTTGGTGCTTTATGGCACTTTAAGAAATTGCGATGGATGCAGATTGCTATTAATCACATGTGCACCTGGTCACCCAAACGGCCCATGTGCACCTGGTCACCCAAAATTTATAAAACGGTTTTAAATATTTTTACCCGTCATTCTATTGCTATAGCCCGCTAGGGGAGTGCCCCACTACGGCCCTGTCTCGGTCGGGGCCGTCCTTGGTGCTTTATGGGCACTTTAAGAAATTGCGATGGATGCAGATTGCTATTAATCCCATGTGCACCTGGTCACCCAAAAGACCCGTGTGCACCTGGTCACCCAAAAGACCCGTGTGCACCTGGTCACCTAAAAATTATAAAACGGTTTTTAAATATTTTTACCCGTCATTCTATTGATATAGCCCGCTAGGGGAGTGCCCCACTACGGCCCTGTCTCGGTCGGGGCCGTCCTTGGTGCTTTATGGGCACTTTAAGAAATTGCGATGGATGCAGATTGCTATTAATCCCATGTGCACCTGGTCACCCAAAAGACCCGTGTGCACCTGGTCACCCAAAAGACCCGTGTGCACCTGGTCACCTAAAAATTATAAAACGGTTTTAAATATTTTTACCCGTCATTCTATTGATATAGCCCGCTAGGGGAGTGCCCCACTACGGCCCTGTCTCGGTCGGGGCCGTCCTTGGTGCTTTATGGGCACTTTAAGAAATTGCGATGGATGCAGATTGCTATTAATCACATGTGCACCTGGTCACCCAAACGGCCCATGTGCACCTGGTCACCCAAAATTTATAAAACGGTTTTAAATATTTTTTACCCGTCATTCTATTGCTATAGCCCGCTAGGGGAGTGCCCCACTACGGCCCTGTCTCGGTCGGGGCCGTCCTTGGTGCTTTATGGGCACTTTAAGAAATTGCGATGGATGCAGATTGCTATTAATCCCATGTGCACCTGGTCACCCAAAAGACCCGTGTGCACCTGGTCACCCAAAAGACCCGTGTGCACCTGGTCACCTAAAAATTATAAAACGGTTTTAAATATTTTTACCCGTCATTCTATTGATATAGCCCGCTAGGGGAGTGCCCCACTACGGCCCTGTCTCGGTCGGGGCCGTCCTTGGTGCTTTATGGGCACTTTAAGAAATTGCGATGGATGCAGATTGCTATTAATCACATGTGCACCTGGTCACCCAAAAGACCCGTGTGCACCTGGTCACCCAAAAGACCCGTGTGCACCTGGTCACCCAAAAGACCCGTGTGCACCTGGTCACCCAAAAATTATAAAACTGTTTTAAATACTTTTACCGGTCATTCTAATATTAAATCCCACTATGGAGCCCCACTACTGGGGAAAATTCACCGGAGGGCGCCAAAGGTAAATGGATTTTAGAATCCTCCATATATATTGTAGCTTTGGCGCACTCCAGTGAATTTTTTAAAGTACTGGGGCTTCATATTGGGAGTCCAGGTAAATGTATTTTGAAACACATTTTTAATCATTTTAATGCATAAATGACACAAATACAAGGGTGAATTTCAAACAAATATGCTTTAATTAATCAGTTAATCATTTATTGATTTGTCCCTCAATCAGTGCCCGGGCCCGGCTGGCATTTTTGGGCAAATTGTGGTACCGGTAGTGGCGTGCCTGCGTTTCCAGAGAGTGACACATATGGTCAGCCACAGTTCCTCGGTCTGTATCCAAGCCTTGGTTAAAGTTCAATGTGGCAACACTGCGTCGAATTGTACCGAAGGTCACTTTACTTCCAATACCAAACTCTGCAAAGATTTGCCCCACATACTCACACAGATTACCGTAAGGTTGACCGCAGGATGTGAAAAAGAAGAGTTCTATTTCTGAGGTCATTCCACTCAGATGAGGCCTGATTTGATGGAATCGTTTAAGCCAAGTGTATTCCTCCTGACATAGAACAATTCTGCACTCCCCAAAGCTATAGTTTGTTTTGTGGCTAGCTACACACATCTGATAACCCCCACCTTCCGGGGTTACTTCATTGAAATCACTCTCACTAAACATGGTGACTGGGGATCGTCGAGTGCCATTAAATATGGCCAACCGGCTGGACATGAGAGCTGCAAACCTACGCCTGTCAGAGCAGGTGGCACGGACCTCCAGCCTACTGAGAACTGAAGGAATGGCTTGATTGCTTAGCTCAACAAAGCGTTTTAAATCCGCAGCGCTGAGCACCTCGTCCCTGCAGCGTTGGCGGAATTTTGCCCTATGAGTTGCCTGGCTCTGCCGTGAGTCCCTGTCCATCTTCGCCAAGCAGAGTAACATCTTTCGAATTCCAACGACCTTAGCTTGCATACCATTTGGCCGGAACTGAATGAGATAATTCAGGAAACCTCGAATATCGGCCCGGTACATTTTTAACGTGGATGGTGCCAAACCACGGTCATCACATTGACCATACCACTCATACACACGTCTGTAGTTATCCAGAAAACACAGTCCTTCATCGGCCTTGCCCTCTGACATAATGCGGAGGAATTCCCGTACTCGGGATATACTGGTGCGACTATTGTCAATTCGTTTAACTGAAGGTTGTCTACCCGTAATATATTGTTCATATTCAGTCAAAATTACATTACTCCAAACCTCCATTCGGGACGGTACGCCGCCGCCGTCCTCATCACTCTCGCTCTCCGTGGAAGTCGCCACGTCACAGCCTTGCTCCCTCGGATCCGAGCACAGTTCACTACCGACCTGACTGACTGGCTGCACCGCCGCCGCCGACGCACCTGCCGTCTGATCACCCTCGTCCACAGGCTGCTGCTCCACGGACAACTCACTTTCAAAACACTCCAAAATCACAGGGTCCTCCGGCCGCGGTTCAACACCGTTGTCAGGCTGCATATACTGCCCCGATTCGGGCTGCTGTCTCTCACTCGAAAACCGGCTAAATTGCATAGCGTTCGTCCACTCCATAGTACCAAACTTAAGTCCATGTACAGCCTTTAAATGTCGGTCTAGCCGCACAATATTCTGTTTACAACAAAGTCCACAGTCGCGTCTTGGTCTGCTGCTCATGGCTTCTCTCTCCGGCCTTCCTCCGTGTCTCTTTGTTTGATCCACCAAACAAACTAACCCTAACAAGGGCTCAATGAGCCCCAGCTGTGGCCCAATATGGGACTAATTGGACGGGGAAGGAGAATTTGACCTCACCTCGCTGTCTCTTTACTCACGAAAGGCTGTATGGCTTAATGGTTAGGGCGCTTGACTCACAATCACCGGGTCAAGTGTTCATGCCAGGCCTGGGTAATCATTTTTTTTTTTTTCCCCCACAGGGGCCTGCTAACCCAGAAAAGGCCCATAGGCACATAGGCCACAAAGCCACTGGCCTGGCCTGGGACAAAAGCCACTGCCCTGGCCTGGTACTTACATATGCCTAGCCGGATTACATGTCTTTA
>NC_050572.1:1186830-1194330 GCF_013265735.2 Oncorhynchus mykiss | reverse complement strand
GCCGTCCTTGGTGCTTTATGGGCACTTTAAGAAATTGCGATGGATGCAGATTGCTATTAATCACATGTGCACCTGGTCACCCAAACGGCCCATGTGCACCTGGTCACCCAAAATTTATAAAACGGTTTTAAATATTTTTACCCGTCATTCTATTGCTATAGCCCGCTAGGGAGTGCCCCACTACGGCCCTGTCTCGGTCGGGGCCGTCCTTGGTGCTTTATGGGCACTTTAAGAAATTGCGATGGATGCAGATTGCTATTAATCCCATGTGCACCTGGTCACCCAAAAGACCCGTGTGCACCTGGTCACCCAAAAGACCCGTGTGCACCTGGTCACCTAAAAATTATAAAACGGTTTTAAATATTTTTACCCGTCATTCTATTGATATAGCCCGCTAGGGGAGTGCCCCACTACGGCCCTGTCTCGGTCGGGGCCGTCCTTGGTGCTTTATGGGCACTTTAAGAAATTGCGATGGATGCAGATTGCTATTAATCCCATGTGCTAGGGGAGTGCCCCACTACGGCCCTGTCTCGGTCGGGGCCGTCCTTGGTGCTTTTTAGACACTTAAGAAATCACGATGGATGCAGATTGCTATTAATCCTCCGTGCAACTGGTGATTGAAAACGTGCATCTGGTAACCCAAAAATTATAAAACTGTTTTAAATCATTTTACCGGTCATTCTATTGATATAGCCCGCTAGGGGAGTGCCCCACTACGGCCCTGTCTCGGTCGGGGCCGTCCTTGGTGCTTTTTAGACACTTTAAGAAATCACGATGGATGCAGATTGCTATTAATCCTCCGTGCAACTGGTGATTGAAAACGTGCATCTGGTAACCCAAAAATTATAAAACTGTTTTAAATCATTTTACCGGTCATTCTATTGATATAGCCCGCTAGGGGAGTGCCCCACTACGGCCCTGTCTCGGTCGGGGCCGTCCTTGGTGCTTTTTAGACACTTTAAGAAATCACGATGGATGCAGATTGCTATTAATCCTCCGTGCAACTGGTGATTGAAAACGTGCATCTGGTAACCCAAAAATTAAAATATGGTTCAAAACCCGGGTAACACCACTCTATTTACGGACATGACAGTAGAGCTTACCCCCTGGAGCTATTGACCTCCAGGCTTGTAGGCCCTTACTCACCACCCGGGTATCACCCCTCTATTTCGGGGATGATACCAGCAGGGGACCCCCCCCCACCTCCACAACCTCGCATACCAGGTGAACCAGGGCACCCACACTTAAGCACCCCTCCTCGGACATTAAAGCAGATAACCGCGCTGTTATGAACCGCGTGCACCTGGTCACCCAAATGGAACTTGTGCACCTGGTCACCCAAAAGGACCGGCGTGCACCTGGTCACCCAAAAGACCCGTGTGCACCTGGTCACCCAAAGGCCGGCGTGCACCTGGTCACCCAAAAGACCCGTGTGCACCTGGTCACCCAAAGGCCGGCGTGCACCTGGTCACCCAAAAGACCCGTGTGCACCTGGTCACCCAAAGGCCGGCGTGCACCTGGTCACCCAAAAGACCCGTGTGCACCTGGTCACCCAAAGGCCGGCGTGCACCTGGTCACCCAAAAGACCCGTGTGCACCTGGTCACCCAAAGGCCGGCGTGCACCTGGTCACCCAAAAGACCCGTGTGCACCTGGTCACCCAAAGGCCGGCGTGCACCTGGTCACCCAAAAGACCCGTGTGCACCTGGTCACCCAAAAGACCCGTGTGCACCTGGTCACCCAAAGGCCGGCGTGCACCTGGTCACCCAAAAGACCCGTGTGCACCTGGTCACCCAAAAGACCCGTGTGCACCTGGTCACCCAAAAGACCCGTGTGCACCTGGTCACCCAAAGGCCGGCGTGCACCTGGTCACCCAAAAGACCCGTGTGCACCTGGTCACCCAAAGGCCGGCGTGCACCTGGTCACCCAAAAGACCCGTGTGCACCTGGTCACCCAAAGGCCGGCGTGCACCTGGTCACCCAAAAGACCCGTGTGCACCTGGTCACCCAAAAGACCCGTGTGCACCTGGTCACCCAAAGGCCGGCGTGCACCTGGTCACCCAAAAGACCCGTGTGCACCTGGTCACCCAAAAGACCCGTGTGCACCTGGTCACCCAAAAGACCCGTGTGCACCTGGTCACCCAAAGGCCGGCGTGCACCTGGTCACCCAAAAGACCCGTGTGCACCTGGTCACCCAAAGGCCGGCGTGCACCTGGTCACCCAAAAGACCCGTGTGCACCTGGTCACCCAAAAGACCCGTGTGCACCTGGTCACCTAAAAATTATAAAACGGTTTTAAATATTTTTACCCGTCATTCTATTGATATAGCCCGCTAGGGGAGTGCCCCACTACGGCCCTGTCTCGGTCGGGGCCGTCCTTGGTGCTTTATGGGCACTTTAAGAAATTGCGATGGATGCAGATTGCTATTAATCCCATGTGCACCTGGTCACCCAAAAGACCCGTGTGCACCTGGTCACCCAAAAGACCCGTGTGCACCTGGTCACCTAAAAATTATAAAACGGTTTTAAATATTTTTACCCGTCATTCTATTGATATAGCCCGCTAGGGGAGTGCCCCACTACGGCCCTGTCTCGGTCGGGGCCGTCCTTGGTGCTTTATGGGCACTTTAAGAAATTGCGATGGATGCAGATTGCTATTAATCCCATGTGCACCTGGTCACCCAAAAGACCCGTGTGCACCTGGTCACCCAAAAGACCCGTGTGCACCTGGTCACCTAAAAATTATAAAACGGTTTTAAATATTTTTACCCGTCATTCTATTGATATAGCCCGCTAGGGGAGTGCCCCACTACGGCCCTGTCTCGGTCGGGGCCGTCCTTGGTGCTTTATGGGCACTTTAAGAAATTGCGATGGATGCAGATTGCTATTAATCCCATGTGCACCTGGTCACCCAAAAGACCCGTGTGCACCTGGTCACCCAAAAGACCCGTGTGCACCTGGTCACCTAAAAATTATAAAACGGTTTTAAATATTTTTACCCGTCATTCTATTGATATAGCCCGCTAGGGGAGTGCCCCACTACGGCCCTGTCTCGGTCGGGGCCGTCCTTGGTGCTTTATGGGCACTTTAAGAAATTGCGATGGATGCAGATTGCTATTAATCCCATGTGCACCTGGTCACCCAAAAGACCCGTGTGCACCTGGTCACCCAAAAGACCCGTGTGCACCTGGTCACCTAAAAATTATAAAACGGTTTTAAATATTTTTACCCGTCATTCTATTGATATAGCCCGCTAGGGGAGTGCCCCACTACGGCCCTGTCTCGGTCGGGGCCGTCCTTGGTGCTTTATGGGCACTTTAAGAAATTGCGATGGATGCAGATTGCTATTAATCACATGTGCACCTGGTCACCCAAACGGCCCATGTGCACCTGGTCACCCAAAATTTATAAAACGGTTTTAAATATTTTTACCCGTCATTCTATTGCTATAGCCCGCTAGGGGAGTGCCCCACTACGGCCCTGTCTCGGTCGGGGCCGTCCTTGGTGCTTTATGGGCACTTTAAGAAATTGCGATGGATGCAGATTGCTATTAATCCCATGTGCACCTGGTCACCCAAAAGACCCGTGTGCACCTGGTCACCCAAAAGACCCGTGTGCACCTGGTCACCTAAAAATTATAAAACGGTTTTAAATATTTTTACCCGTCATTCTATTGATATAGCCCGCTAGGGGAGTGCCCCACTACGGCCCTGTCTCGGTCGGGGCCGTCCTTGGTGCTTTATGGGCACTTTAAGAAATTGCGATGGATGCAGATTGCTATTAATCCCATGTGCACCTGGTCACCCAAAAGACCCGTGTGCACCTGGTCACCCAAAAGACCCGTGTGCACCTGGTCACCTAAAAATTATAAAACGGTTTTAAATATTTTTACCCGTCATTCTATTGATATAGCCCGCTAGGGGAGTGCCCCACTACGGCCCTGTCTCGGTCGGGGCCGTCCTTGGTGCTTTATGGGCACTTTAAGAAATTGCGATGGATGCAGATTGCTATTAATCCCATGTGCACCTGGTCACCCAAAAGACCCGTGTGCACCTGGTCACCCAAAAGACCCGTGTGCACCTGGTCACCTAAAAATTATAAAACGGTTTTAAATATTTTTACCCGTCATTCTATTGATATAGCCCGCTAGGGGAGTGCCCCACTACGGCCCTGTCTCGGTCGGGGCCGTCCTTGGTGCTTTATGGGCACTTTAAGAAATTGCGATGGATGCAGATTGCTATTAATCACATGTGCACCTGGTCACCCAAACGGCCCATGTGCACCTGGTCACCCAAAATTTATAAAACGGTTTTAAATATTTTTACCCGTCATTCTATTGCTATAGCCCGCTAGGGGAGTGCCCCACTACGGCCCTGTCTCGGTCGGGGCCGTCCTTGGTGCTTTATGGGCACTTTAAGAAATTGCGATGGATGCAGATTGCTATTAATCCCATGTGCACCTGGTCACCCAAAAGACCCGTGTGCACCTGGTCACCCAAAAGACCCGTGTGCACCTGGTCACCTAAAAATTATAAAACGGTTTTAAATATTTTTACCCGTCATTCTATTGATATAGCCCGCTAGGGGAGTGCCCCACTACGGCCCTGTCTCGGTCGGGGCCGTCCTTGGTGCTTTATGGGCACTTTAAGAAATTGCGATGGATGCAGATTGCTATTAATCCCATGTGCACCTGGTCACCCAAAAGACCCGTGTGCACCTGGTCACCCAAAAGACCCGTGTGCACCTGGTCACCTAAAAATTATAAAACGGTTTTAAATATTTTTACCCGTCATTCTATTGATATAGCCCGCTAGGGGAGTGCCCCACTACGGCCCTGTCTCGGTCGGGGCCGTCCTTGGTGCTTTATGGGCACTTTAAGAAATTGCGATGGATGCAGATTGCTATTAATCACATGTGCACCTGGTCACCCAAACGGCCCATGTGCACCTGGTCACCCAAAATTTATAAAACGGTTTTAAATATTTTTACCCGTCATTCTATTGCTATAGCCCGCTAGGGGAGTGCCCCACTACGGCCCTGTCTCGGTCGGGGCCGTCCTTGGTGCTTTATGGGCACTTTAAGAAATTGCGATGGATGCAGATTGCTATTAATCCCATGTGCACCTGGTCACCCAAAAGACCCGTGTGCACCTGGTCACCCAAAAGACCCGTGTGCACCTGGTCACCTAAAAATTATAAAACGGTTTTAAATATTTTTACCCGTCATTCTATTGATATAGCCCGCTAGGGGAGTGCCCCACTACGGCCCTGTCTCGGTCGGGGCCGTCCTTGGTGCTTTATGGGCACTTTAAGAAATTGCGATGGATGCAGATTGCTATTAATCACATGTGCACCTGGTCACCCAAAAGACCCGTGTGCACCTGGTCACCCAAAAGACCCGTGTGCACCTGGTCACCCAAAAGACCCGTGTGCACCTGGTCACCCAAAAATTATAAAACTGTTTTAAATACTTTTACCGGTCATTCTAATATTAAATCCCACTATGGAGCCCCACTACTGGGGAAAATTCACCGGAGGGCGCCAAAGGTAAATGGATTTTAGAATCCTCCATATATATTGTAGCTTTGGCGCACTCCAGTGAATTTTTTAAAGTACTGGGGCTTCATATTGGGAGTCCAGGTAAATGTATTTTGAAACACATTTTTAATCATTTTAATGCATAAATGACACAAATACAAGGGTGAATTTCAAACAAATATGCTTTAATTAATCAGTTAATCATTTATTGATTTGTCCCTCAATCAGTGCCCGGGCCCGGCTGGCATTTTTGGGCAAATTGTGGTACCGGTAGTGGCGTGCCTGCGTTTCCAGAGAGTGACACATATGGTCAGCCACAGTTCCTCGGTCTGTATCCAAGCCTTGGTTAAAGTTCAATGTGGCAACACTGCGTCGAATTGTACCGAAGGTCACTTTACTTCCAATACCAAACTCTGCAAAGATTTGCCCCACATACTCACACAGATTACCGTAAGGTTGACCGCAGGATGTGAAAAAGAAGAGTTCTATTTCTGAGGTCATTCCACTCAGATGAGGCCTGATTTGATGGAATCGTTTAAGCCAAGTGTATTCCTCCTGACATAGAACAATTCTGCACTCCCCAAAGCTATAGTTTGTTTTGTGGCTAGCTACACACATCTGATAACCCCCACCTTCCGGGGTTACTTCATTGAAATCACTCTCACTAAACATGGTGACTGGGGATCGTCGAGTGCCATTAAATATGGCCAACCGGCTGGACATGAGAGCTGCAAACCTACGCCTGTCAGAGCAGGTGGCACGGACCTCCAGCCTACTGAGAACTGAAGGAATGGCTTGATTGCTTAGCTCAACAAAGCGTTTTAAATCCGCAGCGCTGAGCACCTCGTCCCTGCAGCGTTGGCGGAATTTTGCCCTATGAGTTGCCTGGCTCTGCCGTGAGTCCCTGTCCATCTTCGCCAAGCAGAGTAACATCTTTCGAATTCCAACGACCTTAGCTTGCATACCATTTGGCCGGAACTGAATGAGATAATTCAGGAAACCTCGAATATCGGCCCGGTACATTTTTAACGTGGATGGTGCCAAACCACGGTCATCACATTGACCATACCACTCATACACACGTCTGTAGTTATCCAGAAAACACAGTCCTTCATCGGCCTTGCCCTCTGACATAATGCGGAGGAATTCCCGTACTCGGGATATACTGGTGCGACTATTGTCAATTCGTTTAACTGAAGGTTGTCTACCCGTAATATATTGTTCATATTCAGTCAAAATTACATTACTCCAAACCTCCATTCGGGACGGTACGCCGCCGCCGTCCTCATCACTCTCGCTCTCCGTGGAAGTCGCCACGTCACAGCCTTGCTCCCTCGGATCCGAGCACAGTTCACTACCGACCTGACTGACTGGCTGCACCGCCGCCGCCGACGCACCTGCCGTCTGATCACCCTCGTCCACAGGCTGCTGCTCCACGGACAACTCACTTTCAAAACACTCCAAAATCACAGGGTCCTCCGGCCGCGGTTCAACACCGTTGTCAGGCTGCATATACTGCCCCGATTCGGGCTGCTGTCTCTCACTCGAAAACCGGCTAAATTGCATAGCGTTCGTCCACTCCATAGTACCAAACTTAAGTCCATGTACAGCCTTTAAATGTCGGTCTAGCCGCACAATATTCTGTTTACAACAAAGTCCACAGTCGCGTCTTGGTCTGCTGCTCATGGCTTCTCTCTCCGGCCTTCCTCCGTGTCTCTTTGTTTGATCCACCAAACAAACTAACCCTAACAAGGGCTCAATGAGCCCCAGCTGTGGCCCAATATGGGACTAATTGGACGGGGAAGGAGAATTTGACCTCACCTCGCTGTCTCTTTACTCACGAAAGGCTGTATGGCTTAATGGTTAGGGCGCTTGACTCACAATCACCGGGTCAAGTGTTCATGCCAGGCCTGGGTAATCATTTTTTTTTTTTTCCCCCACAGGGGCCTGCTAACCCAGAAAAGGCCC
>NC_050572.1:1174330-1181830 GCF_013265735.2 Oncorhynchus mykiss | reverse complement strand
TACCGGTCATTCTATTGATATAGCCCGCTAGGGGAGTGCCCCACTACGGCCCTGTCTCGGTCGGGGCCGTCCTTGGTGCTTTTTAGACACTTTAAGAAATCACGATGGATGCAGATTGCTATTAATCCTCCGTGCAACTGGTGATTGAAAACGTGCATCTGGTAACCCAAAAATTATAAAACTGTTTTAAATCATTTTACCGGTCATTCTATTGATATAGCCCGCTAGGGGAGTGCCCCACTACGGCCCTGTCTCGGTCGGGGCCGTCCTTGGTGCTTTTTAGACACTTTAAGAAATCACGATGGATGCAGATTGCTATTAATCCTCCGTGCAACTGGTGATTGAAAACGTGCATCTGGTAACCCAAAAATTATAAAACTGTTTTAAATCATTTTACCGGTCATTCTATTGATATAGCCCGCTAGGGGAGTGCCCCACTACGGCCCTGTCTCGGTCGGGGCCGTCCTTGGTGCTTTTTAGACACTTTAAGAAATCACGATGGATGCAGATTGCTATTAATCCTCCGTGCAACTGGTGATTGAAAACGTGCATCTGGTAACCCAAAAATTAAAATATGGTTCAAAACCCGGGTAACACCACTCTATTTACGGACATGACAGTAGAGCTTACCCCCTGGAGCTATTGACCTCCAGGCTTGTAGGCCCTTACTCACCACCCGGGTATCACCCCTCTATTTCGGGGATGATACCAGCAGGGGACCCCCCCCCACCTCCACAACCTCGCATACCAGGTGAACCAGGGCACCCACACTTAAGCACCCCTCCTCGGACATTAAAGCAGATAACCGCGCTGTTATGAACCGCGTGCACCTGGTCACCCAAATGGAACTTGTGCACCTGGTCACCCAAAAGGACCGGCGTGCACCTGGTCACCCAAAAGACCCGTGTGCACCTGGTCACCCAAAGGCCGGCGTGCACCTGGTCACCCAAAAGACCCGTGTGCACCTGGTCACCCAAAGGCCGGCGTGCACCTGGTCACCCAAAAGACCCGTGTGCACCTGGTCACCCAAAGGCCGGCGTGCACCTGGTCACCCAAAAGACCCGTGTGCACCTGGTCACCCAAAGGCCGGCGTGCACCTGGTCACCCAAAAGACCCGTGTGCACCTGGTCACCCAAAGGCCGGCGTGCACCTGGTCACCCAAAAGACCCGTGTGCACCTGGTCACCCAAAGGCCGGCGTGCACCTGGTCACCCAAAAGACCCGTGTGCACCTGGTCACCCAAAAGACCCGTGTGCACCTGGTCACCCAAAGGCCGGCGTGCACCTGGTCACCCAAAAGACCCGTGTGCACCTGGTCACCCAAAAGACCCGTGTGCACCTGGTCACCCAAAAGACCCGTGTGCACCTGGTCACCCAAAGGCCGGCGTGCACCTGGTCACCCAAAAGACCCGTGTGCACCTGGTCACCCAAAGGCCGGCGTGCACCTGGTCACCCAAAAGACCCGTGTGCACCTGGTCACCCAAAGGCCGGCGTGCACCTGGTCACCCAAAAGACCCGTGTGCACCTGGTCACCCAAAAGACCCGTGTGCACCTGGTCACCCAAAGGCCGGCGTGCACCTGGTCACCCAAAAGACCCGTGTGCACCTGGTCACCCAAAAGACCCGTGTGCACCTGGTCACCCAAAAGACCCGTGTGCACCTGGTCACCCAAAGGCCGGCGTGCACCTGGTCACCCAAAAGACCCGTGTGCACCTGGTCACCCAAAGGCCGGCGTGCACCTGGTCACCCAAAAGACCCGTGTGCACCTGGTCACCCAAAAGACCCGTGTGCACCTGGTCACCTAAAAATTATAAAACGGTTTTAAATATTTTTACCCGTCATTCTATTGATATAGCCCGCTAGGGGAGTGCCCCACTACGGCCCTGTCTCGGTCGGGGCCGTCCTTGGTGCTTTATGGGCACTTTAAGAAATTGCGATGGATGCAGATTGCTATTAATCCCATGTGCACCTGGTCACCCAAAAGACCCGTGTGCACCTGGTCACCCAAAAGACCCGTGTGCACCTGGTCACCTAAAAATTATAAAACGGTTTTAAATATTTTTACCCGTCATTCTATTGATATAGCCCGCTAGGGGAGTGCCCCACTACGGCCCTGTCTCGGTCGGGGCCGTCCTTGGTGCTTTATGGGCACTTTAAGAAATTGCGATGGATGCAGATTGCTATTAATCCCATGTGCACCTGGTCACCCAAAAGACCCGTGTGCACCTGGTCACCCAAAAGACCCGTGTGCACCTGGTCACCTAAAAATTATAAAACGGTTTTAAATATTTTTACCCGTCATTCTATTGATATAGCCCGCTAGGGGAGTGCCCCACTACGGCCCTGTCTCGGTCGGGGCCGTCCTTGGTGCTTTATGGGCACTTTAAGAAATTGCGATGGATGCAGATTGCTATTAATCCCATGTGCACCTGGTCACCCAAAAGACCCGTGTGCACCTGGTCACCCAAAAGACCCGTGTGCACCTGGTCACCTAAAAATTATAAAACGGTTTTAAATATTTTTACCCGTCATTCTATTGATATAGCCCGCTAGGGGAGTGCCCCACTACGGCCCTGTCTCGGTCGGGGCCGTCCTTGGTGCTTTATGGGCACTTTAAGAAATTGCGATGGATGCAGATTGCTATTAATCCCATGTGCACCTGGTCACCCAAAAGACCCGTGTGCACCTGGTCACCCAAAAGACCCGTGTGCACCTGGTCACCTAAAAATTATAAAACGGTTTTAAATATTTTTACCCGTCATTCTATTGATATAGCCCGCTAGGGGAGTGCCCCACTACGGCCCTGTCTCGGTCGGGGCCGTCCTTGGTGCTTTATGGGCACTTTAAGAAATTGCGATGGATGCAGATTGCTATTAATCACATGTGCACCTGGTCACCCAAACGGCCCATGTGCACCTGGTCACCCAAAATTTATAAAACGGTTTTAAATATTTTTACCCGTCATTCTATTGCTATAGCCCGCTAGGGGAGTGCCCCACTACGGCCCTGTCTCGGTCGGGGCCGTCCTTGGTGCTTTATGGGCACTTTAAGAAATTGCGATGGATGCAGATTGCTATTAATCCCATGTGCACCTGGTCACCCAAAAGACCCGTGTGCACCTGGTCACCCAAAAGACCCGTGTGCACCTGGTCACCTAAAAATTATAAAACGGTTTTAAATATTTTTACCCGTCATTCTATTGATATAGCCCGCTAGGGGAGTGCCCCACTACGGCCCTGTCTCGGTCGGGGCCGTCCTTGGTGCTTTATGGGCACTTTAAGAAATTGCGATGGATGCAGATTGCTATTAATCCCATGTGCACCTGGTCACCCAAAAGACCCGTGTGCACCTGGTCACCCAAAAGACCCGTGTGCACCTGGTCACCTAAAAATTATAAAACGGTTTTAAATATTTTTACCCGTCATTCTATTGATATAGCCCGCTAGGGGAGTGCCCCACTACGGCCCTGTCTCGGTCGGGGCCGTCCTTGGTGCTTTATGGGCACTTTAAGAAATTGCGATGGATGCAGATTGCTATTAATCCCATGTGCACCTGGTCACCCAAAAGACCCGTGTGCACCTGGTCACCCAAAAGACCCGTGTGCACCTGGTCACCTAAAAATTATAAAACGGTTTTAAATATTTTTACCCGTCATTCTATTGATATAGCCCGCTAGGGGAGTGCCCCACTACGGCCCTGTCTCGGTCGGGGCCGTCCTTGGTGCTTTATGGGCACTTTAAGAAATTGCGATGGATGCAGATTGCTATTAATCACATGTGCACCTGGTCACCCAAACGGCCCATGTGCACCTGGTCACCCAAAATTTATAAAACGGTTTTAAATATTTTTACCCGTCATTCTATTGCTATAGCCCGCTAGGGGAGTGCCCCACTACGGCCCTGTCTCGGTCGGGGCCGTCCTTGGTGCTTTATGGGCACTTTAAGAAATTGCGATGGATGCAGATTGCTATTAATCCCATGTGCACCTGGTCACCCAAAAGACCCGTGTGCACCTGGTCACCCAAAAGACCCGTGTGCACCTGGTCACCTAAAAATTATAAAACGGTTTTAAATATTTTTACCCGTCATTCTATTGATATAGCCCGCTAGGGGAGTGCCCCACTACGGCCCTGTCTCGGTCGGGGCCGTCCTTGGTGCTTTATGGGCACTTTAAGAAATTGCGATGGATGCAGATTGCTATTAATCCCATGTGCACCTGGTCACCCAAAAGACCCGTGTGCACCTGGTCACCCAAAAGACCCGTGTGCACCTGGTCACCTAAAAATTATAAAACGGTTTTAAATATTTTTACCCGTCATTCTATTGATATAGCCCGCTAGGGGAGTGCCCCACTACGGCCCTGTCTCGGTCGGGGCCGTCCTTGGTGCTTTATGGGCACTTTAAGAAATTGCGATGGATGCAGATTGCTATTAATCACATGTGCACCTGGTCACCCAAACGGCCCATGTGCACCTGGTCACCCAAAATTTATAAAACGGTTTTAAATATTTTTACCCGTCATTCTATTGCTATAGCCCGCTAGGGGAGTGCCCCACTACGGCCCTGTCTCGGTCGGGGCCGTCCTTGGTGCTTTATGGGCACTTTAAGAAATTGCGATGGATGCAGATTGCTATTAATCCCATGTGCACCTGGTCACCCAAAAGACCCGTGTGCACCTGGTCACCCAAAAGACCCGTGTGCACCTGGTCACCTAAAAATTATAAAACGGTTTTAAATATTTTTACCCGTCATTCTATTGATATAGCCCGCTAGGGGAGTGCCCCACTACGGCCCTGTCTCGGTCGGGGCCGTCCTTGGTGCTTTATGGGCACTTTAAGAAATTGCGATGGATGCAGATTGCTATTAATCACATGTGCACCTGGTCACCCAAAAGACCCGTGTGCACCTGGTCACCCAAAAGACCCGTGTGCACCTGGTCACCCAAAAGACCCGTGTGCACCTGGTCACCCAAAAATTATAAAACTGTTTTAAATACTTTTACCGGTCATTCTAATATTAAATCCCACTATGGAGCCCCACTACTGGGGAAAATTCACCGGAGGGCGCCAAAGGTAAATGGATTTTAGAATCCTCCATATATATTGTAGCTTTGGCGCACTCCAGTGAATTTTTTAAAGTACTGGGGCTTCATATTGGGAGTCCAGGTAAATGTATTTTGAAACACATTTTTAATCATTTTAATGCATAAATGACACAAATACAAGGGTGAATTTCAAACAAATATGCTTTAATTAATCAGTTAATCATTTATTGATTTGTCCCTCAATCAGTGCCCGGGCCCGGCTGGCATTTTTGGGCAAATTGTGGTACCGGTAGTGGCGTGCCTGCGTTTCCAGAGAGTGACACATATGGTCAGCCACAGTTCCTCGGTCTGTATCCAAGCCTTGGTTAAAGTTCAATGTGGCAACACTGCGTCGAATTGTACCGAAGGTCACTTTACTTCCAATACCAAACTCTGCAAAGATTTGCCCCACATACTCACACAGATTACCGTAAGGTTGACCGCAGGATGTGAAAAAGAAGAGTTCTATTTCTGAGGTCATTCCACTCAGATGAGGCCTGATTTGATGGAATCGTTTAAGCCAAGTGTATTCCTCCTGACATAGAACAATTCTGCACTCCCCAAAGCTATAGTTTGTTTTGTGGCTAGCTACACACATCTGATAACCCCCACCTTCCGGGGTTACTTCATTGAAATCACTCTCACTAAACATGGTGACTGGGGATCGTCGAGTGCCATTAAATATGGCCAACCGGCTGGACATGAGAGCTGCAAACCTACGCCTGTCAGAGCAGGTGGCACGGACCTCCAGCCTACTGAGAACTGAAGGAATGGCTTGATTGCTTAGCTCAACAAAGCGTTTTAAATCCGCAGCGCTGAGCACCTCGTCCCTGCAGCGTTGGCGGAATTTTGCCCTATGAGTTGCCTGGCTCTGCCGTGAGTCCCTGTCCATCTTCGCCAAGCAGAGTAACATCTTTCGAATTCCAACGACCTTAGCTTGCATACCATTTGGCCGGAACTGAATGAGATAATTCAGGAAACCTCGAATATCGGCCCGGTACATTTTTAACGTGGATGGTGCCAAACCACGGTCATCACATTGACCATACCACTCATACACACGTCTGTAGTTATCCAGAAAACACAGTCCTTCATCGGCCTTGCCCTCTGACATAATGCGGAGGAATTCCCGTACTCGGGATATACTGGTGCGACTATTGTCAATTCGTTTAACTGAAGGTTGTCTACCCGTAATATATTGTTCATATTCAGTCAAAATTACATTACTCCAAACCTCCATTCGGGACGGTACGCCGCCGCCGTCCTCATCACTCTCGCTCTCCGTGGAAGTCGCCACGTCACAGCCTTGCTCCCTCGGATCCGAGCACAGTTCACTACCGACCTGACTGACTGGCTGCACCGCCGCCGCCGACGCACCTGCCGTCTGATCACCCTCGTCCACAGGCTGCTGCTCCACGGACAACTCACTTTCAAAACACTCCAAAATCACAGGGTCCTCCGGCCGCGGTTCAACACCGTTGTCAGGCTGCATATACTGCCCCGATTCGGGCTGCTGTCTCTCACTCGAAAACCGGCTAAATTGCATAGCGTTCGTCCACTCCATAGTACCAAACTTAAGTCCATGTACAGCCTTTAAATGTCGGTCTAGCCGCACAATATTCTGTTTACAACAAAGTCCACAGTCGCGTCTTGGTCTGCTGCTCATGGCTTCTCTCTCCGGCCTTCCTCCGTGTCTCTTTGTTTGATCCACCAAACAAACTAACCCTAACAAGGGCTCAATGAGCCCCAGCTGTGGCCCAATATGGGACTAATTGGACGGGGAAGGAGAATTTGACCTCACCTCGCTGTCTCTTTACTCACGAAAGGCTGTATGGCTTAATGGTTAGGGCGCTTGACTCACAATCACCGGGTCAAGTGTTCATGCCAGGCCTGGGTAATCATTTTTTTTTTTTTCCCCCACAGGGGCCTGCTAACCCAGAAAAGGCCCATAGGCACATAGGCCACAAAGCCACTGGCCTGGCCTGGGACAAAAGCCACTGCCCTGGCCTGGTACTTACATATGCCTAGCCGGATTACATGTCTTTATCTGGGCATCAGAGGACACAAACAGGCCTAAAGGCCAAACAGCCCTGCCCGGGTTACATGCCTCTATCTGGGCATCAGAGGACACAAACAGGCCTAAAGGCCAAACAGCCCTGCCCGGGTCACATGCCTCTATCTGGGCATCAGAGGACACAAACAGGCCTCAAGGCCTTATATGACCTAACCGGTTTGCATGCCTTTTTCTGGGCATGAGAGGACACAGATAGGCATAAAGGTCAGGACTCTCTCTCATGGGATGAAGGGACATACAGGCCTAAAGGCCAAACACCCCTACCCGGGTTACATGCCTCTATTTGGGCATCAGAGGACACAAACAGGCCTCAAGGCCTTATATGACCTAACCGGTTTGCATGCCTT
>NC_050572.1:1164330-1169330 GCF_013265735.2 Oncorhynchus mykiss | reverse complement strand
CACCCAAAAGACCCGTGTGCACCTGGTCACCCAAAGGCCGGCGTGCACCTGGTCACCCAAAAGACCCGTGTGCACCTGGTCACCCAAAAGACCCGTGTGCACCTGGTCACCCAAAGGCCGGCGTGCACCTGGTCACCCAAAAGACCCGTGTGCACCTGGTCACCCAAAAGACCCGTGTGCACCTGGTCACCCAAAAGACCCGTGTGCACCTGGTCACCCAAAGGCCGGCGTGCACCTGGTCACCCAAAAGACCCGTGTGCACCTGGTCACCCAAAGGCCGGCGTGCACCTGGTCACCCAAAAGACCCGTGTGCACCTGGTCACCCAAAGGCCGGCGTGCACCTGGTCACCCAAAAGACCCGTGTGCACCTGGTCACCCAAAAGACCCGTGTGCACCTGGTCACCCAAAGGCCGGCGTGCACCTGGTCACCCAAAAGACCCGTGTGCACCTGGTCACCCAAAAGACCCGTGTGCACCTGGTCACCCAAAAGACCCGTGTGCACCTGGTCACCCAAAGGCCGGCGTGCACCTGGTCACCCAAAAGACCCGTGTGCACCTGGTCACCCAAAGGCCGGCGTGCACCTGGTCACCCAAAAGACCCGTGTGCACCTGGTCACCCAAAAGACCCGTGTGCACCTGGTCACCTAAAAATTATAAAACGGTTTTAAATATTTTTACCCGTCATTCTATTGATATAGCCCGCTAGGGGAGTGCCCCACTACGGCCCTGTCTCGGTCGGGGCCGTCCTTGGTGCTTTATGGGCACTTTAAGAAATTGCGATGGATGCAGATTGCTATTAATCCCATGTGCACCTGGTCACCCAAAAGACCCGTGTGCACCTGGTCACCCAAAAGACCCGTGTGCACCTGGTCACCTAAAAATTATAAAACGGTTTTAAATATTTTTACCCGTCATTCTATTGATATAGCCCGCTAGGGGAGTGCCCCACTACGGCCCTGTCTCGGTCGGGGCCGTCCTTGGTGCTTTATGGGCACTTTAAGAAATTGCGATGGATGCAGATTGCTATTAATCCCATGTGCACCTGGTCACCCAAAAGACCCGTGTGCACCTGGTCACCCAAAAGACCCGTGTGCACCTGGTCACCTAAAAATTATAAAACGGTTTTAAATATTTTTACCCGTCATTCTATTGATATAGCCCGCTAGGGGAGTGCCCCACTACGGCCCTGTCTCGGTCGGGGCCGTCCTTGGTGCTTTATGGGCACTTTAAGAAATTGCGATGGATGCAGATTGCTATTAATCCCATGTGCACCTGGTCACCCAAAAGACCCGTGTGCACCTGGTCACCCAAAAGACCCGTGTGCACCTGGTCACCTAAAAATTATAAAACGGTTTTAAATATTTTTACCCGTCATTCTATTGATATAGCCCGCTAGGGGAGTGCCCCACTACGGCCCTGTCTCGGTCGGGGCCGTCCTTGGTGCTTTATGGGCACTTTAAGAAATTGCGATGGATGCAGATTGCTATTAATCCCATGTGCACCTGGTCACCCAAAAGACCCGTGTGCACCTGGTCACCCAAAAGACCCGTGTGCACCTGGTCACCTAAAAATTATAAAACGGTTTTAAATATTTTTACCCGTCATTCTATTGATATAGCCCGCTAGGGGAGTGCCCCACTACGGCCCTGTCTCGGTCGGGGCCGTCCTTGGTGCTTTATGGGCACTTTAAGAAATTGCGATGGATGCAGATTGCTATTAATCACATGTGCACCTGGTCACCCAAACGGCCCATGTGCACCTGGTCACCCAAAATTTATAAAACGGTTTTAAATATTTTTACCCGTCATTCTATTGCTATAGCCCGCTAGGGGAGTGCCCCACTACGGCCCTGTCTCGGTCGGGGCCGTCCTTGGTGCTTTATGGGCACTTTAAGAAATTGCGATGGATGCAGATTGCTATTAATCCCATGTGCACCTGGTCACCCAAAAGACCCGTGTGCACCTGGTCACCCAAAAGACCCGTGTGCACCTGGTCACCTAAAAATTATAAAACGGTTTTAAATATTTTTACCCGTCATTCTATTGATATAGCCCGCTAGGGGAGTGCCCCACTACGGCCCTGTCTCGGTCGGGGCCGTCCTTGGTGCTTTATGGGCACTTTAAGAAATTGCGATGGATGCAGATTGCTATTAATCCCATGTGCACCTGGTCACCCAAAAGACCCGTGTGCACCTGGTCACCCAAAAGACCCGTGTGCACCTGGTCACCTAAAAATTATAAAACGGTTTTAAATATTTTTACCCGTCATTCTATTGATATAGCCCGCTAGGGGAGTGCCCCACTACGGCCCTGTCTCGGTCGGGGCCGTCCTTGGTGCTTTATGGGCACTTTAAGAAATTGCGATGGATGCAGATTGCTATTAATCCCATGTGCACCTGGTCACCCAAAAGACCCGTGTGCACCTGGTCACCCAAAAGACCCGTGTGCACCTGGTCACCTAAAAATTATAAAACGGTTTTAAATATTTTTACCCGTCATTCTATTGATATAGCCCGCTAGGGGAGTGCCCCACTACGGCCCTGTCTCGGTCGGGGCCGTCCTTGGTGCTTTATGGGCACTTTAAGAAATTGCGATGGATGCAGATTGCTATTAATCACATGTGCACCTGGTCACCCAAACGGCCCATGTGCACCTGGTCACCCAAAATTTATAAAACGGTTTTAAATATTTTTACCCGTCATTCTATTGCTATAGCCCGCTAGGGGAGTGCCCCACTACGGCCCTGTCTCGGTCGGGGCCGTCCTTGGTGCTTTATGGGCACTTTAAGAAATTGCGATGGATGCAGATTGCTATTAATCCCATGTGCACCTGGTCACCCAAAAGACCCGTGTGCACCTGGTCACCCAAAAGACCCGTGTGCACCTGGTCACCTAAAAATTATAAAACGGTTTTAAATATTTTTACCCGTCATTCTATTGATATAGCCCGCTAGGGGAGTGCCCCACTACGGCCCTGTCTCGGTCGGGGCCGTCCTTGGTGCTTTATGGGCACTTTAAGAAATTGCGATGGATGCAGATTGCTATTAATCCCATGTGCACCTGGTCACCCAAAAGACCCGTGTGCACCTGGTCACCCAAAAGACCCGTGTGCACCTGGTCACCTAAAAATTATAAAACGGTTTTAAATATTTTTACCCGTCATTCTATTGATATAGCCCGCTAGGGGAGTGCCCCACTACGGCCCTGTCTCGGTCGGGGCCGTCCTTGGTGCTTTATGGGCACTTTAAGAAATTGCGATGGATGCAGATTGCTATTAATCACATGTGCACCTGGTCACCCAAACGGCCCATGTGCACCTGGTCACCCAAAATTTATAAAACGGTTTTAAATATTTTTACCCGTCATTCTATTGCTATAGCCCGCTAGGGGAGTGCCCCACTACGGCCCTGTCTCGGTCGGGGCCGTCCTTGGTGCTTTATGGGCACTTTAAGAAATTGCGATGGATGCAGATTGCTATTAATCCCATGTGCACCTGGTCACCCAAAAGACCCGTGTGCACCTGGTCACCCAAAAGACCCGTGTGCACCTGGTCACCTAAAAATTATAAAACGGTTTTAAATATTTTTACCCGTCATTCTATTGATATAGCCCGCTAGGGGAGTGCCCCACTACGGCCCTGTCTCGGTCGGGGCCGTCCTTGGTGCTTTATGGGCACTTTAAGAAATTGCGATGGATGCAGATTGCTATTAATCACATGTGCACCTGGTCACCCAAAAGACCCGTGTGCACCTGGTCACCCAAAAGACCCGTGTGCACCTGGTCACCCAAAAGACCCGTGTGCACCTGGTCACCCAAAAATTATAAAACTGTTTTAAATACTTTTACCGGTCATTCTAATATTAAATCCCACTATGGAGCCCCACTACTGGGGAAAATTCACCGGAGGGCGCCAAAGGTAAATGGATTTTAGAATCCTCCATATATATTGTAGCTTTGGCGCACTCCAGTGAATTTTTTAAAGTACTGGGGCTTCATATTGGGAGTCCAGGTAAATGTATTTTGAAACACATTTTTAATCATTTTAATGCATAAATGACACAAATACAAGGGTGAATTTCAAACAAATATGCTTTAATTAATCAGTTAATCATTTATTGATTTGTCCCTCAATCAGTGCCCGGGCCCGGCTGGCATTTTTGGGCAAATTGTGGTACCGGTAGTGGCGTGCCTGCGTTTCCAGAGAGTGACACATATGGTCAGCCACAGTTCCTCGGTCTGTATCCAAGCCTTGGTTAAAGTTCAATGTGGCAACACTGCGTCGAATTGTACCGAAGGTCACTTTACTTCCAATACCAAACTCTGCAAAGATTTGCCCCACATACTCACACAGATTACCGTAAGGTTGACCGCAGGATGTGAAAAAGAAGAGTTCTATTTCTGAGGTCATTCCACTCAGATGAGGCCTGATTTGATGGAATCGTTTAAGCCAAGTGTATTCCTCCTGACATAGAACAATTCTGCACTCCCCAAAGCTATAGTTTGTTTTGTGGCTAGCTACACACATCTGATAACCCCCACCTTCCGGGGTTACTTCATTGAAATCACTCTCACTAAACATGGTGACTGGGGATCGTCGAGTGCCATTAAATATGGCCAACCGGCTGGACATGAGAGCTGCAAACCTACGCCTGTCAGAGCAGGTGGCACGGACCTCCAGCCTACTGAGAACTGAAGGAATGGCTTGATTGCTTAGCTCAACAAAGCGTTTTAAATCCGCAGCGCTGAGCACCTCGTCCCTGCAGCGTTGGCGGAATTTTGCCCTATGAGTTGCCTGGCTCTGCCGTGAGTCCCTGTCCATCTTCGCCAAGCAGAGTAACATCTTTCGAATTCCAACGACCTTAGCTTGCATACCATTTGGCCGGAACTGAATGAGATAATTCAGGAAACCTCGAATATCGGCCCGGTACATTTTTAACGTGGATGGTGCCAAACCACGGTCATCACATTGACCATACCACTCATACACACGTCTGTAGTTATCC
>NC_050572.1:1151830-1159330 GCF_013265735.2 Oncorhynchus mykiss | reverse complement strand
ATTCTATTGATATAGCCCGCTAGGGGAGTGCCCCACTACGGCCCTCTCTCTGTCAGGGCCGTCCTTGGGTGCTTTTTAGACACTTTAAGAAATCACGATGGATGCAGATTGCTATTAATCCTCCGTGCAACTGGTGATTGAAAACGTGCATCTGGTAACCCAAAAATTATAAAACTGTTTTAAATCATTTTACCGGTCATTCTATTGATATAGCCCGCTAGGGGAGTGCCCCACTACGGCCCTGTCTCGGTCGGGGCCGTCCTTGGTGCTTTTTAGACACTTTAAGAAATCACGATGGATGCAGATTGCTATTAATCCTCCGTGCAACTGGTGATTGAAAACGTGCATCTGGTAACCCAAAAATTATAAAACTGTTTTAAATCATTTTACCGGTCATTCTATTGATATAGCCCGCTAGGGGAGTGCCCCACTACGGCCCTGTCTCGGTCGGGGCCGTCCTTGGTGCTTTTTAGACACTTTAAGAAATCACGATGGATGCAGATTGCTATTAATCCTCCGTGCAACTGGTGATTGAAAACGTGCATCTGGTAACCCAAAAATTATAAAACTGTTTTAAATCATTTTACCGGTCATTCTATTGATATAGCCCGCTAGGGGAGTGCCCCACTACGGCCCTGTCTCGGTCGGGGCCGTCCTTGGTGCTTTTTAGACACTTTAAGAAATCACGATGGATGCAGATTGCTATTAATCCTCCGTGCAACTGGTGATTGAAAACGTGCATCTGGTAACCCAAAAATTAAAATATGGTTCAAAACCCGGGTAACACCACTCTATTTACGGACATGACAGTAGAGCTTACCCCCTGGAGCTATTGACCTCCAGGCTTGTAGGCCCTTACTCACCACCCGGGTATCACCCCTCTATTTCGGGGATGATACCAGCAGGGGACCCCCCCCCACCTCCACAACCTCGCATACCAGGTGAACCAGGGCACCCACACTTAAGCACCCCTCCTCGGACATTAAAGCAGATAACCGCGCTGTTATGAACCGCGTGCACCTGGTCACCCAAATGGAACTTGTGCACCTGGTCACCCAAAAGGACCGGCGTGCACCTGGTCACCCAAAAGACCCGTGTGCACCTGGTCACCCAAAGGCCGGCGTGCACCTGGTCACCCAAAAGACCCGTGTGCACCTGGTCACCCAAAGGCCGGCGTGCACCTGGTCACCCAAAAGACCCGTGTGCACCTGGTCACCCAAAGGCCGGCGTGCACCTGGTCACCCAAAAGACCCGTGTGCACCTGGTCACCCAAAAGACCCGTGTGCACCTGGTCACCCAAAGGCCGGCGTGCACCTGGTCACCCAAAAGACCCGTGTGCACCTGGTCACCCAAAAGACCCGTGTGCACCTGGTCACCCAAAAGACCCGTGTGCACCTGGTCACCCAAAGGCCGGCGTGCACCTGGTCACCCAAAAGACCCGTGTGCACCTGGTCACCCAAAGGCCGGCGTGCACCTGGTCACCCAAAAGACCCGTGTGCACCTGGTCACCCAAAGGCCGGCGTGCACCTGGTCACCCAAAAGACCCGTGTGCACCTGGTCACCCAAAAGACCCGTGTGCACCTGGTCACCCAAAGGCCGGCGTGCACCTGGTCACCCAAAAGACCCGTGTGCACCTGGTCACCCAAAAGACCCGTGTGCACCTGGTCACCCAAAAGACCCGTGTGCACCTGGTCACCCAAAGGCCGGCGTGCACCTGGTCACCCAAAAGACCCGTGTGCACCTGGTCACCCAAAGGCCGGCGTGCACCTGGTCACCCAAAAGACCCGTGTGCACCTGGTCACCCAAAAGACCCGTGTGCACCTGGTCACCTAAAAATTATAAAACGGTTTTAAATATTTTTACCCGTCATTCTATTGATATAGCCCGCTAGGGGAGTGCCCCACTACGGCCCTGTCTCGGTCGGGGCCGTCCTTGGTGCTTTATGGGCACTTTAAGAAATTGCGATGGATGCAGATTGCTATTAATCCCATGTGCACCTGGTCACCCAAAAGACCCGTGTGCACCTGGTCACCCAAAAGACCCGTGTGCACCTGGTCACCTAAAAATTATAAAACGGTTTTAAATATTTTTACCCGTCATTCTATTGATATAGCCCGCTAGGGGAGTGCCCCACTACGGCCCTGTCTCGGTCGGGGCCGTCCTTGGTGCTTTATGGGCACTTTAAGAAATTGCGATGGATGCAGATTGCTATTAATCCCATGTGCACCTGGTCACCCAAAAGACCCGTGTGCACCTGGTCACCCAAAAGACCCGTGTGCACCTGGTCACCTAAAAATTATAAAACGGTTTTAAATATTTTTACCCGTCATTCTATTGATATAGCCCGCTAGGGGAGTGCCCCACTACGGCCCTGTCTCGGTCGGGGCCGTCCTTGGTGCTTTATGGGCACTTTAAGAAATTGCGATGGATGCAGATTGCTATTAATCCCATGTGCACCTGGTCACCCAAAAGACCCGTGTGCACCTGGTCACCCAAAAGACCCGTGTGCACCTGGTCACCTAAAAATTATAAAACGGTTTTAAATATTTTTACCCGTCATTCTATTGATATAGCCCGCTAGGGGAGTGCCCCACTACGGCCCTGTCTCGGTCGGGGCCGTCCTTGGTGCTTTATGGGCACTTTAAGAAATTGCGATGGATGCAGATTGCTATTAATCCCATGTGCACCTGGTCACCCAAAAGACCCGTGTGCACCTGGTCACCCAAAAGACCCGTGTGCACCTGGTCACCTAAAAATTATAAAACGGTTTTAAATATTTTTACCCGTCATTCTATTGATATAGCCCGCTAGGGGAGTGCCCCACTACGGCCCTGTCTCGGTCGGGGCCGTCCTTGGTGCTTTATGGGCACTTTAAGAAATTGCGATGGATGCAGATTGCTATTAATCACATGTGCACCTGGTCACCCAAACGGCCCATGTGCACCTGGTCACCCAAAATTTATAAAACGGTTTTAAATATTTTTACCCGTCATTCTATTGCTATAGCCCGCTAGGGGAGTGCCCCACTACGGCCCTGTCTCGGTCGGGGCCGTCCTTGGTGCTTTATGGGCACTTTAAGAAATTGCGATGGATGCAGATTGCTATTAATCCCATGTGCACCTGGTCACCCAAAAGACCCGTGTGCACCTGGTCACCCAAAAGACCCGTGTGCACCTGGTCACCTAAAAATTATAAAACGGTTTTAAATATTTTTACCCGTCATTCTATTGATATAGCCCGCTAGGGGAGTGCCCCACTACGGCCCTGTCTCGGTCGGGGCCGTCCTTGGTGCTTTATGGGCACTTTAAGAAATTGCGATGGATGCAGATTGCTATTAATCCCATGTGCACCTGGTCACCCAAAAGACCCGTGTGCACCTGGTCACCCAAAAGACCCGTGTGCACCTGGTCACCTAAAAATTATAAAACGGTTTTAAATATTTTTACCCGTCATTCTATTGATATAGCCCGCTAGGGGAGTGCCCCACTACGGCCCTGTCTCGGTCGGGGCCGTCCTTGGTGCTTTATGGGCACTTTAAGAAATTGCGATGGATGCAGATTGCTATTAATCCCATGTGCACCTGGTCACCCAAAAGACCCGTGTGCACCTGGTCACCCAAAAGACCCGTGTGCACCTGGTCACCTAAAAATTATAAAACGGTTTTAAATATTTTTACCCGTCATTCTATTGATATAGCCCGCTAGGGGAGTGCCCCACTACGGCCCTGTCTCGGTCGGGGCCGTCCTTGGTGCTTTATGGGCACTTTAAGAAATTGCGATGGATGCAGATTGCTATTAATCACATGTGCACCTGGTCACCCAAACGGCCCATGTGCACCTGGTCACCCAAAATTTATAAAACGGTTTTAAATATTTTTACCCGTCATTCTATTGCTATAGCCCGCTAGGGGAGTGCCCCACTACGGCCCTGTCTCGGTCGGGGCCGTCCTTGGTGCTTTATGGGCACTTTAAGAAATTGCGATGGATGCAGATTGCTATTAATCCCATGTGCACCTGGTCACCCAAAAGACCCGTGTGCACCTGGTCACCCAAAAGACCCGTGTGCACCTGGTCACCTAAAAATTATAAAACGGTTTTAAATATTTTTACCCGTCATTCTATTGATATAGCCCGCTAGGGGAGTGCCCCACTACGGCCCTGTCTCGGTCGGGGCCGTCCTTGGTGCTTTATGGGCACTTTAAGAAATTGCGATGGATGCAGATTGCTATTAATCCCATGTGCACCTGGTCACCCAAAAGACCCGTGTGCACCTGGTCACCCAAAAGACCCGTGTGCACCTGGTCACCTAAAAATTATAAAACGGTTTTAAATATTTTTACCCGTCATTCTATTGATATAGCCCGCTAGGGGAGTGCCCCACTACGGCCCTGTCTCGGTCGGGGCCGTCCTTGGTGCTTTATGGGCACTTTAAGAAATTGCGATGGATGCAGATTGCTATTAATCACATGTGCACCTGGTCACCCAAACGGCCCATGTGCACCTGGTCACCCAAAATTTATAAAACGGTTTTAAATATTTTTACCCGTCATTCTATTGCTATAGCCCGCTAGGGGAGTGCCCCACTACGGCCCTGTCTCGGTCGGGGCCGTCCTTGGTGCTTTATGGGCACTTTAAGAAATTGCGATGGATGCAGATTGCTATTAATCCCATGTGCACCTGGTCACCCAAAAGACCCGTGTGCACCTGGTCACCCAAAAGACCCGTGTGCACCTGGTCACCTAAAAATTATAAAACGGTTTTAAATATTTTTACCCGTCATTCTATTGATATAGCCCGCTAGGGGAGTGCCCCACTACGGCCCTGTCTCGGTCGGGGCCGTCCTTGGTGCTTTATGGGCACTTTAAGAAATTGCGATGGATGCAGATTGCTATTAATCACATGTGCACCTGGTCACCCAAAAGACCCGTGTGCACCTGGTCACCCAAAAGACCCGTGTGCACCTGGTCACCCAAAAGACCCGTGTGCACCTGGTCACCCAAAAATTATAAAACTGTTTTAAATACTTTTACCGGTCATTCTAATATTAAATCCCACTATGGAGCCCCACTACTGGGGAAAATTCACCGGAGGGCGCCAAAGGTAAATGGATTTTAGAATCCTCCATATATATTGTAGCTTTGGCGCACTCCAGTGAATTTTTTAAAGTACTGGGGCTTCATATTGGGAGTCCAGGTAAATGTATTTTGAAACACATTTTTAATCATTTTAATGCATAAATGACACAAATACAAGGGTGAATTTCAAACAAATATGCTTTAATTAATCAGTTAATCATTTATTGATTTGTCCCTCAATCAGTGCCCGGGCCCGGCTGGCATTTTTGGGCAAATTGTGGTACCGGTAGTGGCGTGCCTGCGTTTCCAGAGAGTGACACATATGGTCAGCCACAGTTCCTCGGTCTGTATCCAAGCCTTGGTTAAAGTTCAATGTGGCAACACTGCGTCGAATTGTACCGAAGGTCACTTTACTTCCAATACCAAACTCTGCAAAGATTTGCCCCACATACTCACACAGATTACCGTAAGGTTGACCGCAGGATGTGAAAAAGAAGAGTTCTATTTCTGAGGTCATTCCACTCAGATGAGGCCTGATTTGATGGAATCGTTTAAGCCAAGTGTATTCCTCCTGACATAGAACAATTCTGCACTCCCCAAAGCTATAGTTTGTTTTGTGGCTAGCTACACACATCTGATAACCCCCACCTTCCGGGGTTACTTCATTGAAATCACTCTCACTAAACATGGTGACTGGGGATCGTCGAGTGCCATTAAATATGGCCAACCGGCTGGACATGAGAGCTGCAAACCTACGCCTGTCAGAGCAGGTGGCACGGACCTCCAGCCTACTGAGAACTGAAGGAATGGCTTGATTGCTTAGCTCAACAAAGCGTTTTAAATCCGCAGCGCTGAGCACCTCGTCCCTGCAGCGTTGGCGGAATTTTGCCCTATGAGTTGCCTGGCTCTGCCGTGAGTCCCTGTCCATCTTCGCCAAGCAGAGTAACATCTTTCGAATTCCAACGACCTTAGCTTGCATACCATTTGGCCGGAACTGAATGAGATAATTCAGGAAACCTCGAATATCGGCCCGGTACATTTTTAACGTGGATGGTGCCAAACCACGGTCATCACATTGACCATACCACTCATACACACGTCTGTAGTTATCCAGAAAACACAGTCCTTCATCGGCCTTGCCCTCTGACATAATGCGGAGGAATTCCCGTACTCGGGATATACTGGTGCGACTATTGTCAATTCGTTTAACTGAAGGTTGTCTACCCGTAATATATTGTTCATATTCAGTCAAAATTACATTACTCCAAACCTCCATTCGGGACGGTACGCCGCCGCCGTCCTCATCACTCTCGCTCTCCGTGGAAGTCGCCACGTCACAGCCTTGCTCCCTCGGATCCGAGCACAGTTCACTACCGACCTGACTGACTGGCTGCACCGCCGCCGCCGACGCACCTGCCGTCTGATCACCCTCGTCCACAGGCTGCTGCTCCACGGACAACTCACTTTCAAAACACTCCAAAATCACAGGGTCCTCCGGCCGCGGTTCAACACCGTTGTCAGGCTGCATATACTGCCCCGATTCGGGCTGCTGTCTCTCACTCGAAAACCGGCTAAATTGCATAGCGTTCGTCCACTCCATAGTACCAAACTTAAGTCCATGTACAGCCTTTAAATGTCGGTCTAGCCGCACAATATTCTGTTTACAACAAAGTCCACAGTCGCGTCTTGGTCTGCTGCTCATGGCTTCTCTCTCCGGCCTTCCTCCGTGTCTCTTTGTTTGATCCACCAAACAAACTAACCCTAACAAGGGCTCAATGAGCCCCAGCTGTGGCCCAATATGGGACTAATTGGACGGGGAAGGAGAATTTGACCTCACCTCGCTGTCTCTTTACTCACGAAAGGCTGTATGGCTTAATGGTTAGGGCGCTTGACTCACAATCACCGGGTCAAGTGTTCATGCCAGGCCTGGGTAATCATTTTTTTTTTTTTTCCCCCACAGGGGCCTGCTAACCCAGAAAAGGCCCATAGGCACATAGGCCACAAAGCCACTGGCCTGGCCTGGGACAAAAGCCACTGCCCTGGCCTGGTACTTACATATGCCTAGCCGGATTACATGTCTTTATCTGGGCATCAGAGGACACAAACAGGCCTAAAGGCCAAACAGCCCTGCCCGGGTTACATGCCTCTATCTGGGCATCAGAGGACACAAACAGGCCTAAAGGCCAAACAGCCCTGCCCGGGTCACATGCCTCTATCTGGGCATCAGAGGACACAAACAGGCCTCAAGGCCTTATATGACCTAACCGGTTTGCATGCCTTTTTCTGGGCATGAGAGGACACAGATAGGCATAAAGGTCAGGACTCTCTCTCATGGGATGAAGGGACATACAGGCCTAAAGGCCAAACACCCCTACCCGGGTTACATGCCTCTATTTGGGCATCAGAGGACACAAACAGGCCTCAAG